>NW_005187474.1:2599654-2616192 GCF_000239375.1 Pundamilia nyererei | reverse complement strand
ATACAAACAATCAATTGTTACACAGTGAAAATGCAATGAAAAATAACCATAATGAGTTATTACATTTGACCGTAAACAAACGTAATAATAGGATGATTCTTTTTTTCCCAATTTTCCACAAGTGTATATATACATATATATATATACACATATATATATATATATATATATTATACACACACACACACACATTTCCATGATATGATAAAAGGCCCACATTAGTAAAAGTTAGCCTGTTTGGTTTACCTCATCTGGCCTCGTGGTTTACTAATGCATAGATATAGTCCTGGTGAACATCTGGAACTTTGCTATAACAGTATCATTACCGAACTGTGTGTTTTCTTCTATATAAAAACTGCAGTATGTTCAAATGCCCTGTTTTCCTATGGGGAAAAGTGAAAATCTGTGTGAAGCTCAGAAATCAAGGGAATTGTTTTCATTTCATTCATTTTGTTTTCATTTTTGTAGCAGAGAATTAATAGGCAGAATACTAACCCTCGAACTGGAATTTGTCGCTTTTTGGCAGCGTTAATGACTTCCTCAAACCTCAGCATACTTTCATCAACAGAACAGTTAATATTTTTTTTACTGAAGGTTTCAGATGCCGACCCAAACACAGCCACTTCAGTAGCACCAGCTGCAACCTTAAATCGCCAGAGAAAACAAACTTGTAAAACCGTGTTCACTGTGAGTCACGCTAACGTAAGTGCAGGAACTATTTTAATAAAAACAATGTAGTGCCAACAGTTAACTTAAACTGACAAGCTTGAGTAAACATGATGAATTATATGAGTAAAGGTATATAGCACAGGTCATTACGCTGAAGTGAAAATTCATGCTTACAGCATCCTGAAAGCCTTGCAAGTTAGGTGTCAAAACAGGATACTGAACATTAGATGCTCTCTGGATTCCTCTGAGTACATCAGTGTGGTCTGCCATCTAAATAAAGGGAGGAAGATATATTAATTAGATGTTAAAGGTAACAACATAACAGGCAATAACATAGGTAAGGTAATAACATAATAACATATTAACATGTTCCTGGGAATTCACAAACGCTTTCACACGTTTGAAGGCAGCATTAAAGATCAAATTAATTATCATTTTTCTCAGTACAAAAGGAGACACGTGTTAACGTCTGACTTTGTATCCAAGTAGTAAATAGGGGTACAATTTGATTGAGAAGGAGAAAATGAATAAAATACTTTCTCCAAAACCATCTCCAGCTCCAACAAGGATGCTAGAGGAGCAAGAAAGAGGGCCTAATAAATCACTCAGCATTTAACTGCAGTTCAAAAAGAAGAATTCTTACCTGTGGGACCCACTTTGAAGAGACAAAGCTGGTGGCCTCGATCACAGACAGGCCTGTTCCTGAGAGCATATCTATCAGCTGGATTTTCACCCCAGTTGGAACAATCTCCTGGAGAACAATGAAATTGAAATAGCTTATTTTGTATTTGAGTCCTCTCATGATACAGTTGGAGATGTGACAAGCAGATATATGGCTTAGTATTTTGCTGTGCTGCGTGTTATTTATACAGATAGCCATATTTGACATGATCAATCTTGCACTTGCTGAAAACTCTGAGATAGCTTCGCTAAATGCCAAATTTCAGGTAATATGTTGTAGAAATAAAATTACTTCCCCCCATCCAGTATAATCTCTAAATGGTAGGTAAAGAGAGTGAACTCAGCCAGAAGCTGTGTCATCTTTCCTATTCAATTTCAAAGACAATGTGAAACATATGCTTCTAGCAATTATGGCACAAAACCCATATGTTATGAATTGTTATATGTATAGAAAAAATGGGAGTTTCCAGGGAGGATTGTGTATAGTATTAGAAAACAAAGGTACCCATAAATATAAATAAGGTTTGTGATTGTAATTGCAGAGTATACCTTTTCATTTTGAAGTCCATCTCTTGGCCCAACTTCAACAATTTTAACAAACTCTGGATAGGCATGTCCTGTAATTGTCTGGGAAAATATCAAATGGGGGGGAGGGGAATAAATAAAAAGAGAAACACCGCTCAACAAGACACAGAACACGGAGAAGTCAGCCATCCTTTTACCGTGGGATGCTCCAGGTCATGTTATTTCTAACATGAATAACTTTCAACCTCAACCCAGCTGAAACTTTAGAACCCAAATATAAGCTTGCTATGTCATTAAGATGCAAACTCATGAGATGTGACACAGAGGAAAGGCTGGGAAGAAGGGTTAGAGTAACTCCACTAAAACCGCAAGGAATATTCTGAGGATCAAGGTATTTTTTTTTCCTGATCTCAACCTTATAATTTTAAAGAAAAAGACCCTTGTTTAACTAAATGCAAAACCTCAACAGACCTTAAAGATTACAATATGAACCTAGCAACAGTGATATTTAAGCAGAGAGTGAAGACCACATATCTGACTATAGCCGTCAAAAATATCTATTTAAGTTTTTTCCAGTGGGGAGCAGTAAAACAAAGAAAGCTAACCGATATCCCAGCTTAACTCTTCTACAAGCAGGCCTGAAATGTGAAAGAATCCACTCAGTTTAAATTTTTAGTCTAATCTTTGTTAATTTTCAAGGGGTAAAGAGCTAATGTGTTATATCTATGGAAGATAGATATCAAATATTTATTCAGAACAAACTGAGCACACAGTACTGTGCTCAGAAATATACAGTACTGTGCAAAAGTGTCTAGCTACCCCTTGTTTCTTTATATTTTACTAGAAAAATGGAAAATAGATGCAGTTGTTTGCTGAAACGTGTGCAAACATACATGGAAACAGTGTATTACACGAAAACAGTGTTTGTGCAATTCTAACAAGCTTGAATGTGAATGTTTGATTTGATCACCTTTATTCTTCAACACAGCTTTAACTCTTTTAGACAAGCTTTCTTGTAATTTATTTTAGTCTTCAGGAATAGTTCTCCAAGCTTCTCGAAGGACATTCAAAGCCCTTCTTTGGATGTAGGCTGCCTTTTGTTTGATTCTCTATCAAGATTATCCCACACTGCTTTAACTGCTTCAATAATGTTGAGGTCTCGGCTCTGGGGAGGCCAATCCATGGTTGATAGTGTTCCACTGTGTGTTTTTCTATGCAGGTATGCTTTCACTGCACTGGCAGTGTATTTGGGATGATTGTCATTTTGAAAAATGAACATATTCCCGAATCAGACCCTTTCTAGGTGGTAATGCAAGGTGGATTAAAATCTGATGGTACTTTTCTGGGTTCATAATTCAATTTTGACAAGATCCCAAACACCATTGGCCGAAATCCAGTCCCAAACTATGACAGAGGATTCTTCGTGTTTTACAGATAGCTGGACAGGAGACAGGAGACAGGTACAACAGACTGTTGTACAGCCACTCTTCCACTGAGACTTCAGTGAACAGTAGATAGATTAAGTATAGAGGCAGATGTATCTCTCAGTTCCTGTGTCAGTTCTTTTCCACATTTTATCCTGACTAATTAGATAAGAGGAACAGACACTGTTTAACTACCATAGATAGTTTTTCTAGGTGTGACATTTCCTCTTTTATCCACTTGACTAGTTTCCTCAATTTTTTTAAGGCTACACTACACACCATGCAGAGTTTTAAGCTAAAATTCGATCTTTACTAAGTTGTCTGTCTTTTAATGCATGGCTCAGTGTTAAGTGGTGTAACAAACAAACAAAACACATTCCTCTGAAAATGGTTATGTATAAGGACTGAACTGAAAATGAGTGAAAAAGCAACCCAGAAGTTAAAAAATTACATAAAAGACTTGGAAACCACATATACAGAAACAAAAGTTGACTGAAGACTTTTGCACAGTACTGCATGTGGTTTAGCTTGCAATATCTTTAACTGTTATGAGTGAAATGTACGTTTTTTACAGATAGGCATGAACTATTTGTAAAATATATTCATACTTTGGATTACAAAAATGTTATAAAGTAAAAGTGAAAATAAATTTGAAAATGCAGGAATAAAATCGAGCGGACTCTTTCACTTACACTACTTTTACCTCTAATAGGCTACATTACAACTGAAAATGAAGCCTGGGGCAGCTCATATTCTGTTGTATTTTATTCTATTCATATTCTATTGAGTGTATTTTATTACCCCAAACATACATAATACTAACGTAATACTCTTATTGAGAAAAAGGTACTCGCATGTTCTTCTTCTTCTTTTAACCACCTTAGTTACAGCAGCATCTGCGCATCTGCGCATAGGTGGCCTTGTGTTGTGCTCCTCTCTGCTCTGTCATGAGGAAGTCATGTGGCCGAACATGTGCAGCTGATTAAAAACAAGGAAAACCGACGCCCACCTTGTCCTCCTGCAGCCAGCGTCTCAGCCACGGGTAGTCCTCGATGAGTTGCTCATAGCTCAGGCAGTGCTTCACTGTGGTGGGCACGTTACCCATCCGTGTGGCTGCTGCTCAGCCCGCTGCAGCTCCGTGTTCTCCGGGAATAACCTTCGCAGATCGCGGGAACTACCCAGAGCAAATTAATGTGTCGCATCCGTGTGCTAATGCAGGCCTGGATGGCGGAGGGCCTCGCTGCATGCAGAGATTAAATATGAGGATGGCTACTTACAGTAGAGGATGACTCAGCGGTTGTCATGACAACCACATCTCCTGAAGTGGGGGAAGGAGGCCAGAGAGCGAGAGAGGAAATTAAGCACAGAGGAGTATTTTCCTTTATTTTTAAGGAAAATAAATGAATGAAATAAAGAAAATAAAGGCTAGGAAAAGGTGCTTCCTTCACTTTGAAAGCTGGTGATTTTTTTCTTCTTAATTGATTCAACAAGTTCACATACACATTCACCTCCCTGTACTGCTGAGAATTGAAGGTTTCAGTGTAACAGCCTGCTTTGATTGATCTCCTGTGACCTGAACCGGCGGAACAGTTTCCATTGCCAGGCGTGCCACTGCTGCCAATGTCAACTGCATATTGTAATAAAATCCCCTGTTAAGCCAAGGCAACATTTACCAGAGAAAACAGGCATTCTGAACCCAGATGTTAACAATAGAGGGGCTTAATGAAGTCCTCGCATTCAACCATCTCACCAAGCTGAACTGCCCTGTGATGAGAGACCTGTACCTCAATCTCCTAGGGGAGGAGGGCGACTCATGCGATCAGCCTTGGGAAAGACATTTTTTTGTAGCAGATCTAAAATTTGATGACTGTCAGTTGTCACCCTAAATGTTTTAATCTAAAGAGTGTATTGCCTCTAATGACTTTTAAAGGCTCCTCTTGGGTACAAAGATGAAATAAAAGCAGAGCAGCATTATTCTAAAGGTTTAAACTAAAACTAAATCTAAATCTGGTTTTGATTGCAGTGCATTTCTCCAAATTAGTATTTGTTAAATTATATTTGCCACCAGATAAACTTTAATTCATATTAATGGTGCTCGTGGTTTGTTGGGTTTGAAATTCTTTTCAGATGATTGTGAATCCGAAACTGCAGCTCATCTAAGTCTGTACTTGACGTCTGTTTTGAGGGGAATGATTGGACTCCTGAGGGGGAAAAAGGCCTTTTTAGTGTATAATTTTGATAACTGCATCAACCGCTTAAACCGAACCAGCCTTTTCATATTTCAGCTTTCAAGGAAACTCAGCATCTATGGTTTATCTTCTTGACAAAAACCAGCTGGGGAAGGTCACTTTAAAGAACTGGCCTTGAGGGGTTTTCCCCATCTAAGGAATCAATATAATGCAGGTGAGTTTAAACACTATTACCAGAACACAGTTCATCCAACAAGGAAAACTGTATGTCCAGGCTTACGCATTTGACATTTAAATGGTATAAAACTAGAACAAATGATCAAAATTTAGTCTCAATGTTCACATATAATTTCAGTTTTTTAGATATAAGCTACTGAATTTCTCAAAATGTGAATTAGAGTCCACTATAATCAAATAGTGGATTGTTGTATAATGGCATCAATAAATCTGTGTGACTGCAAAATTTAAAAATGATTGATATCTGCTTTGTTCAGCAATTCAAACTAAAGTAGAATAAAGAAGCGAAAGAAATTGACAGTGCATTCGAATTAGCAGGTCACCAACACAGTGAAACAACTGCACAGCCTTAAGATGTCTTCTAAGAAGATTAAACTCTGTAAAGAAACATAGTCTCCAAGTTTGTGTAGATTAGGCAAACAGATATGCCCTGACAGGAAAGGGGATGTCTCTGTGCTAGTTTGTTAGCTTCTCCTGAGAACAATATATTTTGCACATGAGGATTCTGGAGACCAGGCAGAAGATGAATGCCTCAACATATTAAATAAAATTCAAACATTGTCACACCATGTTTATGAACTTGGAAACAAATTCCATTAAAAAAAGAATAAGACTAGACTCTGTTGCTCTCTCTCTTCCTCCCTCTCTCTGTATCTCTCTCTCTCTCTCTCTCTTTACAGAGGTAGAAACAGATGTGAAAAACAGTACTTTATGGAGTACAGGTTTCGGCATGGCATGAAAGAAGTTTTAAACTCTTAGATACACACTCAAAACAAAGTGGAAGGGGAAAAAAACAGGAACCAGAACAAATCAATTTTCATCCTCCATCCGTCTTCAATTTCTACATCATGAATGTAACTGAACTGTAACAACAAGAGAGTTCTGGTGCTGAGCGAATAGCACATCATCATCACCATGGAAGTAATAATAATGACATGGTCTTTCATATACAGAGAAGATGAAAAGGTTTGTTGGATATACACCCCCAGACCACTTGATGCATATAACTGAAACGGAATCATGCATTACATATGCTGCACAGAAAAGAAAAGAGGAATGTACATATATATATATAGATAGATAGATAGATAGATAGATATAGATAGATATAGATAGATAGATAGATAGATAGATATAGATAGATATAGATATATAGATATATATAGATATATATATATGTATGTATGTATATGTATGTATATATGTGTGTATGTATGTGTGCGTGTGTGTGTGTATAGAAAGAGAGAGAGAGAGAGAGAGAGAGATACATAAGCGTGTGTGTGTGTATTTATGCTCTTATGTTACCCTATTCAATTTTCAGTTTATTCAAATTTGTACCACAAAAAAACCACAAACATTTTTTTAAAGAAATAAAATGTGAGGTCTTTATAAAAATAGCAGCGTGTCCTACAGTTTTTTCTGGAAGGCCGACCACTCTTAGCCAACTTTCCACAGCTCCCCTTTGAGACAGCATGTGTGTTAAAGATTATCCTCACAGTAATCACACCACTGAGCACCCTATGGTTTTTACTCACAAAAGCCTCTGACTGATGTTTTGGGTATGAGTCCACACATTATCATAAAGGCTGAGCATCATTTGTAGTGCACATGCAGTCTACTGGAAGGCTGTGGGAGTTGTCTTTTTCATAATAAAGATCACTTTTCTATATTTATTAGTGAGTGCAAGTGTGAAATGTTAATTGGGGCAATCGGGGCTCAAGAGTTAGTAGTTTGTCCTATAAACGGAAGGTTGTCGGTTCAAGCCCCGGCTGCGACAGTCTCGGTCGTTGCGTCCTTGATACTTCACCCGTTGCCTACTGGTGGTGGTCAGAGGGCCCGGTGGCGCCAGTGTCCGGCAGCCTCGCCTCTGTCAGTGCGCCCCAGGTCAGCTGTGGCTACAATGTAGCTTGCCATCACCAGTGTGTGAATGGGTAGATGACTGAATGTAGTATAAAGCGCTTTGGGGTCCTTAGGGACTAAGTAAAGCGCTATACAAATACAGGCCATTTACCAATCCACACTGTTTAAAGGAGCAATAAAATCAGATCATTCATTCTTCACAAAGCCACTCCTTAAAATCGCTTTGTTACAAATGAATTTAAGAGGATGTTTCTAAGCAGCTGGATATTTATTGTGCAGATTTTTATATTGCACCACAGAGGACTTCATGGCTGGATTACGGCTCCACCTGGATCATAAAGTGTAGAGATTTCCTTCAGTGTATTCTTATCCTTGGTGGGAGAAACTGAATTTCACAGCATAAGTTACAACTGCCAGAATACACATGAGCTTGGTTTAAGTCATCGCTGTTGACATCTCTGTGTGCCTTCAGCTGTAAACTGATAACAGTAGTGTGTTTTACTAATTACTTTACTGGATGTGTGGGAAGAAAACACCAACCAGGTAAACTCAAACTCATCGTAAGTCACACATGCCAAAATACAGTCGGCAGGCAAAAGCCCACAAAAATCCATGCAGGCAAACTGAAGAAAGAGGCAAAGAGTAAGAAAAATAACCAAGCATCCAGGAGATAAAGAGTCTAAGAGTTTGGACAGATAACCTAACAGCAGACGAACATGGGAGCTAAGAATCCTGGGCCAATTGCTCCAAAGGGGATGGGAAGACCCAGGTAAACACTCAGTTAGGTGGAGCAACTCAGCTCAGTCAGACCATGATGACGACTCTGGAGGGCAGCCAGGAGGCTCAGTAAACAGGAGAGGCTACTTTTGAGGTTGGCCTAGTGGTAGGGTAGTCAGGCAAGACCAAGGTTGGAGGTGAGAAGAAGACTATCTGAAGGCCCAGCAGGAACACTACAGAGAGAATAGAACCTCTCAGAAGACTGGCAGTAAAGATGGAAGCTCTCTGGAGGTCTCTAAGGCTGGCGAGCCAGACATAGTACTTCAGGCAGGATGTGGAACAGAAAGCTTGGAACCAGTGCAGTCAGGCATCTGCCAGGTATCAGCAGAGAGGGCGGATGCTTCTTAGCTTGGATGTCAGCCTGAGGGTCCATCAGGAGGGATGACTCTGGAGCTGGCGGACTGACTGTCAGACTGACTTGGGAACAGTCTCTGCACTCACCAGTTGCAAGATGTAGCACTCAAACTGAGCAACAGGGAAGAAGGCAGACTCTCTGGGACAGTTTGTGTTGGCTGTGGAAACAATCTGGGTTTAGCATGGGTTGATTCTGAGGCAGGATGTCATTGAAAGAAAAGGTTAACCAGGTCTCCACAATAAAGTAGACTCCTGAGTATGAGGTGGAAGAGCAGGAACTGGCTAGGGGTCAGCAGGCCCACTTCTAGGACCTGTGGTGCTGCGGTGAGTTCAGTGGCTGGGCCAGGCAAGGAGCTATGCTAATATGATGACCAATAGCCCTAAGTCTAGCCAACTCTGCTACAGGTAGAAAGCTAGCTGACACAGGAGCTGGATGAAGATTTGCTAACAAGCTAGTGATCAGATGCAATGAGATAGACAAAGGACTAGCAGGTTGAAAGCTACCACACACGAACTGTTCCATATATTTACTCAAATGATTTCTTTTTTTTTTGTACCAGTGAAAAAATTCTGCTATGAAGTTGGGCATTTTATGGACAAGAGTCCATGTGGGAATGACTCACTTTTGGAGCATGCTGCAAGTGACCACTTCAAGAGCTGCAGTTTTTGGCTAATCTGTATTGGCTTGATTTTTCTGAGCTAGAGGTTGCTGCTTGGTTCAAATGCAGGGAGTTGTTGCAAAACCATAAGTCAAGATTCATTACCTAAAATGTGACCCCCAAAAAGTATTTTAGGGCAAACAGAAATACAAAGAAAGGCTAAAGTATATAAAAACCATTTGGAAAAAACTGATGCAGGAAGCAAAGTAACAAAAAATGAATAAATTCAGAAAAAATAAAAGCTAACACTAGAGCCTTTTGAGGTACAGCAATTTGAAACCTCATTCATACAGTAAATCGCCATGATTATTACAGGACAGACACGGATTTGGATTCAGAGACAGGGAAATATCCTGTTCATCAGCTTTTGTTTATATGTTACATTATTTAAAATTCCACATGTTCTTTGACAAAAATAGTCCAACCCAAGCAACATGGAAAAAGAAGACAGCAGGCATGGTTAATCATAACATATCATGTTAGAAGCTATTTTTGTGCTAAGAAAAAAAACACAAAGGAATCTTTAAAGACTACCATGCTCTATGCATTTCCATGGAAAAAATCTGTTGTGCAAATGCTGCATGCAATAGAAAGAGAAAACGGCTCAATGTTCGATTAGCATTTAAAAACATGCAGTATGTAAAGTAAACTGGACATTAAAATTTTTAATTCTAGCCTATTTCTTGCATCCCATCAGGAAAGACCAATGCAGTTTTAAAACATGCTAATAAGACTGAAAGGAGAACATTTTAAAAATATAGAAAGAGTTGAAATGCACAGGTGCCAACTATAATATTAATTGGAGTTGACAGCTGAGTTCACAAACAGTCTGCTGTAAATTAAAGAACCTGAGAGCCCCTCTTCTCTTACTCTCAAAGATTATGCGCATAAGGGAATAACAAGCAAACATAATAGTGTTTCTGCACTGCCCCTTGTGAGGACACATTCCTCGATGGTCCTACTGCAGCCTTGTCATACCAAACAATGTGTAAAAATGTGACCCATATGGTCTCCTTTTCAAGAGGGTCTGATTGAGCTATATGGAAGCCATAGCCCACCCACAGAATACAAATAAGGAGAACCACATGTGGGGAGATGAATTAGGTAAACTACACAACATTTTTATTAGATACAATTTCACTTGCCTTGTGGATGGACTGCAAGGTGACACTTTCAAAATAAACTCTGAGCCACAGAAAGAAAAAGATCTCTGGTTGACACAGTGTAAATCAATAAAACATGGAATTACTAAACTAAATGAACAACGGCTATTATTTTGCACAGCTATATTAGACTGAACAAAATGTGATCAAGCCAAGCTTTGTTTCAGTCATCGACACTGCCTGCAGCCCACAGCAGCAGTAATTGATCACATCAATGATAGTCAAAGTCAAAAATGTTCAGGTTAATTGTGTGGAAGTGTGCATTTGCAGTGTACCCAGCATATTAATCTCCACTAAGGCGGCGAATAAATGTTTAGTTTCACAGTTTGTGAGTATATTTGTGAACAGTTCCAATTCCAATTCATGAACAACTGGTTACATGTGCTTTTTATTTCAAACAGTCTGATTTGCATCACTTGTTTAGAAAATTGATAACTCATAATACTTCAGATGCACTTTAAAACAAACTGGAACAAACTATTGGAAATTAAATTAAATACTCAAAAGGGCCAGAAGCCTTAAGTTTAAAAACAAAAACAAAAAAAAAACCAGTGTTAAAATCATATGGTGGACTTTGTGTCATGTATGGCAAGGTACCAAGTTTTATCATACAGGGGTGAACAGATATAAATATGTGTTGTGTACAAAAGTCTTAACCCACCCCCCTTTTCTTCATATTTTGCTTGAAAAATGTGAAATAGGTGCAGCAATTTATTAAAACTTCTTCAAATTGACATGGAAATACATCATGTAAGGTTAAAACTCAAAACAAATAAGATTACTTTAGTTGCAGAGGCTTCGTGAAGGAAGCTCCTCTTTGGATCTTGGCTGCCTTTTGTTCTGTTCTCTGTCAAGATGACCACACTGCTTCAATAATGTTAAGGTCTTAGCTCTGGGGAGGCCAATCCATGTCTGGAAGCGTGTTTTTCTATCCACGTATGCTATGACAGTGTGTCTGTCATGCTAAAAAATAAAGCTTTTGCCAAGCGGACCCTTTAAATATGGTATTGTCAAAATGCCAAATTTGGATTAATCACTGCATAAGACTTCTTGCCACAGATTTTCAGTCCAGTTCTTGTGTAATTTAGCATAGTACTGCTTTTTCTCCCTTAAGAATGGGTTCTTGACAGCCACCATTACACTGAGACAAATTCTGATGATGCTTCAGCAAACAGTAGCTGGACAAAATTGAAGACTCAGATGCATCTTTAGGTCCTGTGTCAGGTCTTTTTTTCTTATTTCTTAAGAAAATGACTTTAAGATACTGCTCATCTGTTTATGCCCATCAAACTCTTATCTTTGGCACTTTTTGTAAATTAGATTACTTTTTCTAAGACAAAAAATAGAAACAAATGATGTGTGTGACAGGCTGCTATTACAATTTAAAACTGGTTCTTTACTTTAAATTGTATGGTTGGCCCAACACTGGTTCATCGCTTCAGCTAGGTGACTTTTTATGCTAGAATGATTCATAGGTCAGGGTTAAGTGGCTTAACAAACAAAACATTCCCCTGAAAGTGGTGAAGTACAAGGACTGGACTGAACTGGCTGAGTGAGAAGGCAGCCAGTGGCCAAAGAAAAATTATGAAAGACTTGAACATTATAAGAAAGTCTGGCTCCTTAGAAGCAAAGTTTAAAGTAAGGAGGGATGGCATGATATTTTTACATTAGACAATACTTTGCTTTTTCTATCCATCCTCTTCTGCTTATCCTTATTAGGGTTGCAGGGGGCTGGAGCATATCCCAGCTTCTTTGCTTTTCCAGTATTTCTAAAATATTTCTTTTTGTGTAGTTTTACCCATTTAGAACCAGCTCCTCTTGACTATGGAAATCTTTTAGATGATGACTGATATGCTTCACTGCACTAAAAGGAATTACATTTTTCAAAAGGAAAAAAGACTGCAACGTTCTGCCTCTTTAAAAAAAAAAATTAATCTGTGATTCTAATTTTGTCATCTCTAAGTGGCCACCTCTGTTTGTGGTCTGACAAGATTAATGGCACGTTATAGCAGCTTTTTGTATTTGTTTTTCAGCATGGGTCAAAGCATTTCCTGTGGTGGTGGATTCGTTTACATTAAAATGACCTAAATCCTCAAGCACTTGTGACTTTTGGCCCAGTCAGGTAGGAGCTTCAAGATGATGTCTCCTTAATAAATATATCCTGTTTGCTGAATAAAAGAACATGTTCTTAACAGCTGCTGACATGGATACCTCTGTTTTCTTAATCAGGTAAAGAGGATAAACATGTTTGTGGTAGAAAAAAAATATCAGCACATGGAAACGCATCTCAACATTATGCAACTATGTTTATGTAAAGCCAACAGCATGTTGTGACATATACTATAAACCGAGTGCACGATGCATGAATAATTCACAAGCAACCATTCAGGAAAGGTAAACTACCAGAGGTTGTGACCTTTTTCAGAAGTGGCCACTACAAGTGTGGATCTGATAAATGTCAAGGCACCTCTGACTCACTGCTGGCTGCTTTTGACCGCGGGGGTCTCGGAGGAAAAGGGGCCACTATATTAATCTGCCCCGAGTATGGCAATTGTTACCCTTTCATGTGGTCAAGAGGTTACTGTTGAGGAGGGTTGTGTCATTTTGGAGAACCTAAATAGAAGCTCATTCATAGCAGCTCCTGCATTACAGACAAGGAAGAAATGTAGCTGAATTGGAAAGAATCCATCATATTAAACAGTAGATGGGATTGTTAAGTGCTAGGAGTAATCATGCCAGGCAACAGGCCACAGGAATGCAAATCACCCCTCAAGCCAAGAGTTAAGTTAGCAGGTGGCCTCTTCTATTCACTGAATGTCAACACTCCTTTTCGATGGAGCCCACATAACATCTGGGCAGGCCAGCCACTGCTTTTAATTAAGTGAAATACAGTCACTCAATGTTCTGCCATGTCAGAAAAAATGTTATAAAACAGGGAGGGTGGAGGGGGAAAGTGCAACAGTACATATCCTGTGTTCAGTGAGGGTCAACACAGTTGTGCAAATAAATATTAATCCTTAACCTAATCCCTGCATTTCCAAGACCATTGAAGAGTTCTGCGTAACCATAGTACTTTTTTGGAAAAAGCACATTCCCTCGCACTTTTCGGAAAGTCCTGCTTATCCATGGATGAGTGCACCAACACTCACTCGGTTTTGTTTATGGTTTCCACTTTGTTTCCAAGGTTGAATCTTAGCTCGAAGCAGATGGGCAGTGACAAAATGTGAATTTACAGCATGCCGGTAAGTATATATGTATCAAGCATGTCACATAAATAATATGGTTGATGGGAACTTTCCACCATAATCTGGAAAATGTTGCTTTTCTCTGCTGTCATTCTCATGATAATCACTCTTTTGGGCTGGTATCGGAGGTCACAGCATTGCCTCGCTGGTAGCACTGTACTACTTAGCATTACCGCTCCCTAAGAGCATGTCATCAGGCTCTGTGGGTGTACTTCTAGTTTATATCATACTTGTCAAACATTGATAAATCTGAGACGGTAGTTTGGCAGCAGTGAGTAAAAGATCCACAGAATTCCAAACAGAAATACCTAAAAAACTAAAAAAAAAACAAATAAGAAACAATAAATAATGCATTTATTTCACCAGGGATTTTTTCTTTCTTCTTACAGATTTATAGTTGTGCGTGATAAATGAAGAAAGAAAAGCTGCGAAGTCAATAAAAGCCGAGCAAAGATAAGAGCTTTCAAGTGGTACATTTATTAAATACACAGCACTCTACGTTAAGATACACTACTTTCCAAACATGAGATCGAATATGTGCGGCGCAAAGATGTAACTATGACAAAGTCCACAGAGAAATGAGAAACAGTGTTTATGTAAGAGATAAACATTGTTAAAAAAATAAGCGAACACTCAACGTTATACGTGTTTCATTCCAGACTGACATATTCCCTTTCTGAGAACACCAGAGAAAAAAAACTGGCTTGGAAAAGGTGAAACAGTATCAACGCTGAAAGACGGTGACAGCTTGAAAACAGCTTTGGGCAGTTTGGTTTATATTAGAGAACGCTCGGTGTGTTATTTTAATCCTGTGATCCGATTTAATTTGAAATATTTCCAAGAGCCTGTTGAAGTTGAGACGTTAGTGTTAATAGCATAATATGGAGATCCCCCTTGTTAATAAAATGTGCTTGTGTTACAGTATCGCGGGACATTATTCTGTATGCGTCTGTCATGAACGATTACCGTTCTGAACTGGGAATGATCTCATTAAGAAATTAACATTGAAATACAGTGTTTATAGCGTTTGTAGCACACTATGTATAGGAAAAAAAAGGAGAAAAGAAAACAACAGAAGAGGAAGCGATCATAGTGACTCCAGTGAACAGTTTTCTCATAAAAGATATACAGTCCAAACCAATACAAAGTATATGCCAACGGACACAGAAGTTAAATGATAACTGTTGTAAAGTAAAATCAGTATTTTGTCCTAATCATTTAAATATCAAAATATTCAGTGCTATTTTTTTTAAAAAGGAAAATAAATTAATAAAACTCTATATACATAATACTGAACATGACATCACACCTCCAGCAATTCCCATGCCAGACTGCATAAATTAAAATTGGCCTCGCCCGTTAATGGCACCCACAAGACCTAACTACCATATTTCTATATTTCTTCAGGATAACATTTGAGCTGTCATCAAAGTAAAGTACTGATATTGCATTGAGCTTGGTTGGGGCGCAGCATGGTTTTGGCACATTGTCAGGAAACATTAAGTGGACCTATAAATGAGAGCATAAAGTAGAGTTTAAAGAGGTGCAACAGCAGAGAGTTACAAATGGTAAGAACGTTATTAGCTTATAGCCAGACTTTACTGCAACGCGCATGCGGGATACACTCTAAAGAATGCTTACCAGAGTTTGCACAATAGCATGATTTGTTGCATTCATGTGTGCGTTGAGTGGAAACGAGCACTCGCCATCACAGTAAAAAGCAGCATAGCCCTCCGGTGCAATGATCCAATCCTTTAGAAAAAGAAGACATTTAGTATACCTGATTGATTATCTCATAATTTGACTAAATGAGTCATTTTTGTGTGATTACCTAACAATTTTTTCATTGTAAGAGATGTCGAATATTTGTGTTTTACCTGCCAACCCAAGTCCCGAAAGCTGACATAAAGCTCGTGCTTCTTACAGGCTTGCTTCTGTTCACTGGTGTTATAATCTGAAAAATAATAGTACTTTTTTTATGACAAGAAATTATTTTTTTAACTTACTACAACATGCTATTATGAATGTATTGCTTTTGGAGTTAACGGATGTTTCAGAGAATTATTAATACACCCAAAATTTAAAGTTGAAGTAAAATTCCTTTCATTTATAATGGTAATTGGTGGATAATAAGCATTAATCAATGTGCTGGATTATTTATCGAAATGACAAATATCATGTGTAGCCACTTATAAACAAATTTGTTTCCAAAGTAAGAAATCAAGAAAATACTTTGAGAAGAAGAACAAAGAACAGCAGAACTATGATTGCAACTGCCTCCTCGTGGCTGTCAAGCTCACATTTCACAATATGAAACCAAAGACAAACATAAAACTAACAATACTGACTCACTAATTAGGAATCTTGCCAGTAACAGGGATAAAATCTAAGGTTCGTTTTGAGGTTGAAACCATAAAGAAAGGAACATGTAAGGTAATAAAAATTTTTTTTTTAAAAACGTCATCCTTTGGCGAGTGCTGCCAAGTGATTGTGGAAATACAGACCAATAAGTTTTAATCTGACAAGCACAGACAGACAGTCTGCTGAACAGGTCAGCAACAGGAACAAAGGATGTAGTGAAACGGATTATTAAAAGACTGTGTGTGTAGGGTAAAAGAAAGTATTCACAAAAACATATTTTAGCATCTAAGCTGACACAGAGACTGTGTCAGCTCCCAAACAGACAAAAAACAAACTAAAAACCAGCAACAAACAACTTAAACATAAACAATTACAAAGAAAGAACAATAAAGTC
>NW_005187474.1:2582747-2595130 GCF_000239375.1 Pundamilia nyererei | reverse complement strand
TTCCCACTGTCGCCAAAGTGCTTGCTCATAAGGGGTCATATGATTGTTGGGTTTTTCTCTGTATCTATGAAGCGCCTTGAGGCGACTTTTGTTGTGATTTGGCGCTATATAAATAAAATTGAATTGAATTGAATTTTAAGCCCACTTACCTCCAGTTTTTGGTGCCTTTGAGGATTGTTGTTGATTATTCAATTTATTGCGATTGTGGTTCTTTTTTTTCCCACCAGCAGCTCTGACTGAGCGAAGCAACACCCCGCTGGCCTTGAAGAAAGCAACCAGGAACGGCTGTTTGGACTGGGGCCCGTTCCTCCCGATGATTCCGGCAGATTTCATGTTTATACTTCGTCCTTTAAAAAAATAAAAAGGTAAATAAAACTTTTAAAACAACATTTAATCTCAATGGGTAGTTTTAGAAATTTATGAGTAAGTACAAATACAAAAACCAGGTCAGCTCATCTTAATTTTTTTGATTTATGGCAATTAATTGGTGGGACTTGGTGATAAATAATCATAATCCAAACACTGCCAGACATTTGACCTGATGTCACATAAAACATTTTCGTAAAATCAAATGCAGACATTGTGGATTGTCTTGAAAGGTGAAGCTGACCTTTTAAAAGTCTAGGAGTTTAAAATAAATCTAAAGCGATTACAAGAGAAAAAAAAGTAATGGAAAGAAAAACTGAACTCCACTTGCCATCTACAGTTTCCACACAGAGTTGCAGGCCCAGGTTCTGCTGTGGATTCATCACCCAGTGGTTACTGGTAGCTGTTATGTCAAACACTAGCCAGCCTCCATCAGATGCCTGGACCTTTTTGGAGTCAAGTAAGAACGTCTCTGCATCTCTAAAAAGTCAATGAAAACAATGTCATGAACATCTGCACTAAATAAGCTACAGTTAAAATGAGCAAAAACAGCTGGTGCATATATCACTGGCTACTTTGTTAGGCACATCCATTCAGCTGCTTGTTAACACAACTGTCTAATCAGACATTCACGTGGCAGCAACTGAGAGAATTCAATCATGGTAAAGACAACCTGCTGAAATTCAAACCGATTCAGAATGGGGAAGAAAAGCGACTGAGGTCAGAGAAGAATGGCCATAAACGCAAACGCAACTCAAATAACCATTTCTTAAAACCAAGCTAACCAAAAGAACTTGTCTGCGTGCACAAAAATTGGACAACAGAAAATTGTGAAAATATAAGTTAAGGTCAGAATTTGGCCTAAACAACATGAAATAATGGATCCATCCCACCTAGTATCTGCAGCCTACCTGAATATTGTTGCTGACCATCCCTTTATGACCTCAATGTATCCAGCTTTCTGGCTATACTCCCTTTCCCCTTACCCTCCAACTGGTCATGACACTTTCTTCAGTTTCTTCCTATGAAAAAGGAGTTTTTTTATTCCCACTCTCACAAAGTGCTTGCTTATAGGAGATTGTCTGATTTTGCTGTAGGATATTTACCCTGGCATAAAGCACCCTGAGGTGACTGTCGATGTGATTTGGCACTAAACCTGAATTAAATTGAATTGAACCTAATTGAATTGAATCTTCTGATAGCTGCTTTCAACAGGATAAAGGACCATGTCACAGAGCTCAGACTGTTTAAAACTCGTTTCTTGAACATGACAATGAGTTCACTGTACTCAAATTGCCTTCAGAGACACCAGATCTTAATCCAACAGGGCACCTCTGAGATGCGATGGAATGAAAGATTGGCATCATAGATGTTCAGCTGACAAATCTGCATCACCCGTGTAATCATATCAATATGGACCAAAATGTCTGAGAAAATAAAGTGGCTGGTGAGTGCACATGTACTTGGCATTATTTTCTAGAACATGTAGACTGAATCTTATCATGACTGAGTACTTTATTCCAAACTCTGTGGCAACTCTTCCCTCCCTCCTTTGGAAATCAAACATTTTCATTCTTTTTCCCCCCATATGTGTACTTGCAAAGATATATAATGACTTTAATTTGTGTGATTTCTTTTGGGTTGTTTTTTTTTCTTTCTCTTGTTTGTCTGATTTGTTATGTTTTTATGCTTTTCCTGATAATGAATAAAAACTTTGGTCTGTAAGAGTGTTAAACTTGTTACTGTGTGCTGGACCTGAAAAGAAAGCGGTGCTTTTGTTGGAAAAACCTTTCACTAGTAATAAATAGCAGAGTCGTGGGGCACAGGGTTTGCCAGTACTTCAGAACTTTCAGGAGCTATGAATCATGCATATCAGCTGTTTTTCTTTTGCTGTTTTTTAACATAAGCTTGACATAAGGCCTCAATCAACTCAAAGTTGAAAAAAAAAGCCCTACTTCCTAATTTGCATTGGATTCCTTTCAAGTTGCAGATCAGATAAAGCAGAGCCTGTTACGTTTTTGTGGTTGCCTGATGCTGGTCAGAGACAACCAAGATTTTCCGTCAGTCCTTCAGGAACCATTTATGTCTTTATTGCAGGTGTAATAAAAATCAAGCATAATCTTTATGCATGACATACTTCTAAACTTCCTTTTTGACTTTTGTAGCTTTTAGCTTATTTCCTGTGATAATTTAGCCTGAGTAGGTATAGGTTTGTAGCTGTATCCAAGAGTGCAAATGTTTATCCTACATTTTAATCTGGGGTCACTAGAGAATGTGACTGAACACCAAAGCTGAGTGGTAACTGTTCAGACTGCTCTGTGTTTAACAAACTATGTTCACAAGTCAATATTTTCCATTAGGAATTCATGTTCAGCAGTAAAGTTCAGTACCAGAGCAGGCGTGACTCTGAGATAGGTGTGCAGTTGTCTGAAACTACAAGTACTCTGACTTTAAGTATACATTTGACAACCTGTATGGATACGAAGTAGAGCATTTTCACATAGTTGCTTTTGTTTCTGTGTTTCATTAACTCAGTGAAGACACTAGCAAGTAAACATAAACCCTGCAAGTTTAAAATAGCAAAATAAGTTGTGCTGTTATGAATTTTAAAAAACAGCTTAAAGTTTAAAGAACTTATTAGTCCTCAAATACATACATAAAGTGTATTCTGGTTACAGACTCCACAGACTTCCCCAATACCAGCATCTTATATACAGTGTTATTCTCATGCACTATTTAACACATTATCTCTATCACTGGCCATTGCTTTTACTGAACTTTTATTATTTTAAGTAAATGGCAGAACATGTGGACAGGAAACAATTTTTTTTAGTGGGATTTGATTTTCTAAGCTTTATATTAATGTGTATTGTCAGTCTCTTAAACCCCTAAAATACCCTAACAAAATGGTTTTAAATTTGCTACAGAGACCACAACCTGTTCAATCTGTGCTAAACTGATTTTGTTGAATGGGCCAAATGAGAACCACTGGCAATCATGAGTATTTATATAATCAGCATTTTGTAGAAACTTAGTAGAGGTTTGTGGCACAACTTCACCCGCTTCCAACGTACAAGGTGAAGATGATATGGTTTAAAAGGGGGTCAGACCTCCAGCAACTTGTGTAGTATATAAAACAACATTAAGGGCACAGGCTGAAACTCGTCTGTGTCTATAAGCAGCATTCTGCCTAACGTGCTGGAGGCAAACACAAAAGAATCTGTATGGCTTTACAAATGAACCCTAATCATACTGTAACTGCATTTAAGCTTTTATGATGACAGAAAAATCCAGAAAACTGTTCTCTAAGATTTCAGTCACTGTGAAAGACTCGTACCTGTTTGTGAGCACTAATTCAAATACACTATTCTCCATGAAAGCATGTGTGAAAACATGAACTGAGCATTCTTCCCCTTTAAGATGGTAGAGTCCATTGACTTGGACCTTTTCAAAGCCCCGGAGGGCCATATCTTCCCTTCAATCACCCACACACATTTTTGGCAAGCAAATGTGGGCCCACTTTTAAGTGCACCCTTGTGTATTCAGCTATGTCTTGCTTTAAACTTCCGGAATAT
The DNA here is from genome assembly GCF_000239375.1 of Pundamilia nyererei. NCBI lineage: Eukaryota > Metazoa > Chordata > Actinopteri > Cichliformes > Cichlidae > Pundamilia > Pundamilia nyererei. The sequence goes on along the minus strand of NW_005187474.1, from coordinate 2,591,189 downwards.
TGTTAAGACAGGCAGGTGGCGGGCATAACAGTGACCACGGGAGCACCCTAGGGAGCCTCCAACCCCCTCCCGATACGGGCCCTCGTGGTTTCATCTGGGACACAGCCAGCTTGGCAGGCAACACAAGACGAGTGATAACTGACGGACCTTCCAAGCTTCATAAGTGGCCAACTTGCTAATGGAGTTCTCTTTATCCGTGAACTATATTTGTAAGGCAGACATGGTGCGAATGAAGGAGAGCAGAGTTTGAGATGGGAGGATGTGCTTTGCAAGTGGAAAGTTTCAACCCCCGACAGACAATGGCCATTATGAAATAAGATACAAATCGAGATGCAAATAGTTTTAAATAGTTCTCACTTTTTGCAGTAGCGGCTACTTCATTCTGCTTTTTCACTACAAGGAAGAAGCTTCCAGCCTGTTTTACATTTCACTAAACCTTTAAATAACTGAGAACAAACTTAACATAGGTCCTTTGTCTTTGTTCTTTTTTTTTTAAAAGACTGACTCACTTTATGACTCATTTTCCCCCTTGTTTATCTACAATAATTTTATGCCCATAAAATGAAGCAGTAAGTCCTTTAAACTGTAATCCAAGAAGTGCTGGGACATTTTTAGTTAAATGCAAGTAGCAGCATTAGTAAAAAGAACACTTTCATGAGTTTACTAAAGCAGCAAACACCAACTGGTTGAGGTAAAGCATTTTAGTTACACATTGCTGGACACTTTAAGCTATCGTTATGTAATAAAAATATCAGAAATTATTTAGAGATTACCCAGTTAAACAGTTCAGGACTACAGAGGTACAATCACATTTAATATGAACATTTAATACATAGTTGTGGTTGGTCTGGCACTTACTTGTTTTGATACTCTTTGATGACTTGATATATGGTCACCTTCAGGGTAATATTGTCGTAGCGGGCATGACTACGGTCCTTATAGATCCTAAACTCAGCTGCAGTCACTGCCTCCCCGTCCGGTATTTGAGTCAGATCAAAACGGAACTCCTTGTAGTGTCTTCGTTGGTGAGAAAAATCTTTATCTTTCTCCACTGGAAAAGAAAATACTTTATGACAAAGTTGATTTCTACCGGGAAGAAAAGTTGATGAAAAAAAAAATATATATATATATATATAAATGTATGAGTTCACCTCCTGAACTGCTTCTTAAGCTGTTTAAAGGAGAAAATATGCCAGCATCAATGCGCAGGAAAAAAGTGTAATTTATCACATCTTCTTTCACATTCAAGGTCCAATCCAAACATTTTGACTACCAACAAAAGCACTTTCCAGTTCATTAAATCAGTCAACTCAATACAGGTAGCAGTTCCCAGACAGGCCCTCTACTGTGTGCCTAACTGCATTCTCTGGCCATGATGAATGGGCTGTCAGTTAAGAAAAACAGGCTGATTTCAATTAAAGACACTTTCGTCTGCTCCTCAAGTAAGAAAAAGAGCAGACAGGATTCTTTAGCATCACATGAGTGTCTACTCTGACCTCTTTTCTGACCTCATTCTGACCTCTGCTAGGCTTCATAAAAAGTAGCTAACCCTTAAGCTTGAAAGTAAAATATTTCTAATATAACAGATAATATAAGATTACTTTTTAAGGCTCGTCTTTTTTTTTTTTAAATCGGTGGATTTGTTTTATACCTATGTGGAGACAAGTGGAGGATATGCACAGCTTCTATTTTTTTTTCCTAAGGGGAAGCATCTGATTTTATATATATATATATATACATATATGTCCTCAATTTCAGCATCAAAGAGCTCCAGTGTACCTACATTAGGGACATGCTGACAAAGTGACCTCGGCCATCTCTCACCTCCACCTGGTAGCAGAGTAAAGGCATGTGGCTGAGGTCAGCGGATGTTCTGACATCCACGGTGATATCATGCAGTGCATTTCCCTGATATTTTATCGAGAGGGAACGCCTGCCGTTACTTAGCACAAACAGGTCAGAGGTCAGCTCTGACTTTTACCCACTGAGCGCGTTCCATTATATTAGCCACGGGTGGTAATCTGAAACAGAAGTGCCACTGAGAACACAGAGCATTTACCTTTGAAATAGCAAAATATTAAATAAAAATGTAAGATATCAGTTTTATTCAGCTGGTTCTAACTGGGCTGTAATGAAATTATCAAATGACTGATGTTTTATTAATAAAAGCCCCCCTTTTTATGCTGTCTTGTGTGTTTGGATGTTTGAATAGCTGGCTTCTTATTGATACTAGAGTAAGCATATTAAACCGCATAAAATGCCACATAGACATTTTAAAACAGTTGAGGTCAGTAGCTATATGTGAGTGTACTGTAATAAAGACAGAGCCCCATTGAACACTCCACTGACAGTCTCCAGAATGAGAGCAGAGCCTTCAAGCCTGACAGTGTACATGCCCTGGTGTAGCGGTAAGTGGAAACAGATGGGCTGAGACCAAGGTGAGGGAATAATGTTACAAGCAAGTCTCCACAAATTCGCTTTGTATTTTGGAAAATACAATCCTTAAAGAATAAAATAGTGAAACTTTGTAGATGATATGTTACAGGGATTTGTTTTTAAATATTCAGTTCTGCAGGACTGTGTAATAGTTTGATTAATATTCCGAGTGGCATTGCGAATATTTTTAATGTCATGATGGAATAATAAATGGTACAAAATAGCACAAATATTATGAAAGGGGCTTGTGGTTTCTCTTAGTGACAGAACCTCAGATATGAGTATCAGTCAGTATCACCCTCTTTTAACAACAGGAAATAATTTAGGCCAATTTTCTCAAGGTCAGACAGTCATCTGATAAGTCGCTGTGAACTGCTGGGTTAAGGGTCGCAGCTACCGAACAAACACAATCATTATACATAAAAGCGACTTCAGAAAAAAATAGAAAGCAGCACAAATTGATGGGTCAAAACGTTCAGCTCGATTGTGTTAAATACAAAATATTTAACAGGAGTCTGTAGCAACCCCTCGGTACTCTGAGAATGACTGATGTCTGACGACGAACTTTATTTTTTTACATTTAGATGCACAAATGTCTTTTCAAAAATTATAAATCTTGAATTTGCTCCTCGGCAAGTTTCGTGTGAGAGCTTGCACAGGTTTCTCTAAAAAAATATTGTACGTGTGTCCGGTTATTTTCCAGAAATAAGTGGTAATATTTTGCATCCCAAAAAGCAGGCTCGTTCAGCTTATGTTGGTGTTTTACGATTTGCCTTAATGTCATCTATAATAAGAGAAATAAAAAGTTTAAAATCCCTCACTTATCTCTGTCGAGGAAATAGAAATCTAGTGAAAGATGAATAAGTCAATTTCTTTCAGTGTCCGTGATAACCAAGAATCACCTGCACATAATCCCGATGTATATATTGATTTATAGCACGTGTGGATATTGATCCCGTTTTAATGACACTTACCCAAATTGACAAAACTCATAACCATGTCGGCGTCATTGAGAAAGTTGGTGTCTTGCGCTGTGGTGAGTGCGGGGCTGTGGCCTACGAGAGGGGCCGCTCGGTAAGGCTGTGCCACACGGGAGTAGCCGGCATGCTGGGGGTTGTAGTAACTTTTCCTAGAGTGCCCTTGAGCCTTGGCACTAAAGCTCTTCCCTGCGCTCTCCTGCACGCCCTCCTCCTCATCCACGGCCATGGCGTTGTACAGGTCTAGCATGAACAGCGGCGCGGAGGACGCCTGCTTCCCGGGAGAGAAGGGCCTGGGACGGTGAGGCAAGCCCAGGATGGAGAGGATCTCTCTCTGTATCTCCCTGCGCTCGTGATTGCGCAACCTCCTGTAAATAAAACTGGAGTGCACATGATTGTCACTTAAAACGCAATGCACGCACGACAGGAAACTCAAACAGCTCCACGCAAGTCCAAGTACGGCACGGTTCAAAGGTGTAAGCGCTGTCATCTTGACAAATCAGCTCACTTTGAGATGTGAAGATGAACTACATCGCACTCAGTGAAGGGAGAGAAAAAATCGCAACAATTTATGCTATAGTTGTGCCAACACGGAATCATAGACTTTCCATATTAGCCAGAGGCACCACAACTTTCACGGTGGTAACTGAGGAGGCTTTTAGCAGTCTGCCCTTCTACAAATGAGGTATCAGCTTGCAGAAAAATCGCCGCTCCTCTCCTGTGTGCGAGCTTCCTCCAGCAGCAGTATTTACGGCTCCAGGGTCCATCCGAAGTCTCAGCCACACCAAGTATTTATGGAGCTGTGTGACCCCGTCCCTCACCTTACTCCTTTGTGATGAAAAAACGTGTAGGTACGCCCATAACGTCGGGGGATAACCTGGAGTTTCCAAGTGGATGAAATGTGTTGAACTGTGTCAAAATTAAGCAGAGAGAAGCACTCGACTCATGCCCCGGCGCGCATTTTTCTTTCCCCCCTCTCTCTCACTTTTTTTCCTCCCCACTGAGAATGTGTATTGGGGCTAGTTGCCCTTTGAGTCCACCCCACACTCCTCAGCTTTTGTTTTTGCATCCTCCTCTAGCGGCCGCAATAAAACTTCAGCCAGGTCCCATGATGAATGTGGCGGCTCAGGAGTGTAAAAGGAGACACTTGAAATCCGAGAGGCCTTCCTAACGAGTGAAAGAATAATGACAGAGCCTTTTAATCACCTCAAGTTATTGAAGTCTTCATAAAAGAGGGTTTCAGCTGCATCCACCGCAAAACAACGAGGGTCATGTTTTTATCATGCATGGAGGATTCATGGAAATATTAAATACACTAACAAACAAGGAGAATATAGTAAAGCCATAATTCAGGACGGGAGGAGATAAAGGCCTACTGTAAACCACATACCGCACGTGGTTATATGCTTTAATTTAAAATTACATCATTTCACTCAACAGCAATAATTAAACATGAGTATTTAAGTTTATTGCAGAAAGCTTCACCGTCATGGGGCATTAAATAAACACAAGCGAAAGCCGCCATGCTGGGATAATTAAACATATAAACAGAGAGGGATTCACGTGTGATGAGTGGCTACTGTCCAAACAGGGGGGAAAGGAAGTCTTCTTAGAAAAATTCATACGCATACTAAGATGTTGCCACATAGCGCCATCTAGCGTAAAAACCGAACATTTAGTCATTTCTGAAGTTTCCCTGCCAGCCACAGAGCGTTTTAGCTGAAGCTGCGCTCATCCAAGTTTCCTAAAGCAGTGTCCTAATTCGACGAGCCATGCGATGATCTCTCTCCTCTTTTTTCTTCCAAACCCATCACCGTACTTAATCCCCTTTTGATGCTTCACTTTGAGTGGAAACTCCCAAGTGCAAACCACACCCACGATTCCATGTGAAAGATGAGATCAGTGATGTGATAGGAGAGCAGAAATAAACGCGTAAAGTTCAGAGACAGGACAGCAAAAGCCAAACAAAGTTCACAAATCCTTTAAAAGATTTTTTTTAATTCTAGTTTTTAAAAAAAGAAAATAAAAATGGCAAAAGTCATACCTTCACACCAAATAATAACATTACAAAAGATGTTTAAGAGAGGTCACTGCTGAAATGTGATGTGCCTCTCTTATAAATAAAAAAAAAATACCTGCTACAGTAATGAAAGGTAAGCTGGGGGAACATAAATGGATTAAAATGTGAAACTAAAGTGTTGGTGTGTTCATAGGTGGCACATTTTTTATATATATATATATATATATTTTACATCCTAAATATAGAACAAATAAGACATGGCAATGAATGGAGAAGTATTGCAGTAGGAGGGTAACAGGGGTGATGTGTTTTGTAAAAAGTTTTCACGCACAAAAGTCAGAATGCTTTATGAATTCGAGCTTCCAGGAGTGAGTACTCAGCGAGATGCAATCAAAGTCACAGTTTTGCGCAGAAACTTGTTAATTTCTGTGATAATTCATCACGAATCAATTCACAAATCATCATTGTTTTTTCATGTGTGTGTTTGAGTGTTGATTTTTGTTGTTCTGTTTTTTAGTGGAACATGTGGCACCTGCCCTATGTGCAGTAAAATCTTATAACGAAACATGCAGTGAAGGAACACAAGGGGGCAATATAAGAAAGTGTACCAGCCACAGGGACTTACAGTACAAACTTCAAGATTATTAGGAGTCAAATATGTCAGCCAACTGCAGTCAAACGCTTTAGTAACGCCATATTAAGATGTGACCAAACAATCACCATTCATTTAGAATTCACAAACAATTTGCACATGTATGTACACATAGGCCTTATACTGATAGGTGTCACACTGGAAATGGTGGGTTTATTTAGGTGTGGTTCACAAGAATCGAAAGGTTGCATGTAAATAATGTTCAACATAATTGACTGTATGTGTAATCTGCACATACACCTCACGTTTTGAAGTAGGTGTGCATGTAATTAGTTGATGTTAATGCAGTGCATGCCATAAATCTCATCCAAAGTAAATGATGGCATGGCTCAAAATGGGTCCTTCCTCTGAGCTTACTAAATGCCAACAGCTTCAGACAACAGCAGGATTGACAAACACCTCAGACTCAAAGGTGTTCTCATTAGTTCTAATTATAAATTCATCTCTTCATCAAGATTAAATATAAGGCTCAAACAGTAAACAGGTGTATGTTTTTTGTCAGCAAAGCAGAAGATTTGGTAAGATTGTGTTGGAAAACCATAATAAGCTTTCCTGATATGCAATAAAATCTTGGTTAGACCTTTATGTTTGCTGGCGTTTGGTATGCTGCACCTAATACGACAGGCACTGCACTTACATTTCCTACCTATACACAAACCCAGATATCCATCAAACTGTTAGCTGTAGTGTGTTCATAGATGGTGTGCATGAGTCTATGCGTAGTAATCTTAAATGCAGTGAGTACCGTGCGTTACATGGCTGGCACATTTGATACCTCATATAAGGTGCTTGGATAAGAGGTATTCACTGGAGCCAATCATTAATCCTCTTAACACCATTAAATTTTCAAAGAATGTTCAAAGCCATATGACTAATAATACAAAATACCATCAAAGAAACTGGGATGCATAAAAGGTGTCACATAAACGGTGTCAGAAGAGGTACGTTTTGTTTCCATGTCAGAGAGGAACTGTAATGGTGAGATCTTCCTGAGAATATCTGTTCTGCATCAGCTTTATACTGGTGCCTGCAGTGATGCTGCCTTATGTCAATAGTTTGGGCCTTTGCTGTAAGAATCCCGCCTCATCATGCCTCCATAGCACATGGATGGATCGCACACACCAGGCTCACCAGGGATGCCAGGATTACCACTTTTACCCTCTGGGCCATTTTGACCAGGGGGCCCAGGTTTACCTGGAGTACCTGGTTTACCATGTCCCTCCGGACCCATTGGACCTGTGGAGATATAAATAACAAGCAACCACAATGGAACACAGCTGAAAGCTAAATACCAGATATCCACTAAAAGTGCTTCTGCACTTTTACATGACCTTATCAAATGAATGGAAAATAAATCTGTGATGTTCTTTACCTGGAGGTCCAGGAGGCCCATGGTCTCCAATCATGACCCGACCAGGGCTCCCCTTCTCCCCTTTGAAACCTGGTTCTCCTGCAAACACAAGTGTCCTTGTTAGAGAGATTGTGCAGAAAGTTTTAGGATATGCGACTAACTTGACCTTTATTTTACCTTTGAGACCATTAATCCCAGGATACCCCGGCCGACCAGGGTGGCCTGGCAGTCCCCTAGAACCACTAAGCCCAGGAAGACCTCTGAGTCCCTGGGGCCCCATTGGACCTGGTGGGCCAGGAGATCCAGGCTGACTTTGACACCTGGTACAGCTACTCTGCTGATTGCTCAGTATCAATAGAGGCAGCTCAGCTGGAAGGATTGATAATGAGATAGTTTCATTTGGGGAAAATACATAAAAAATGTTCAGCAGGTAGTTTAAAATGATACATACCCTGAAGAAGCTCTCTGCATATCTGCCGAATGTGATTGTCTGACATTGCACTTAACTGCAATATAAAGTGATAGACCACGACCAACCACTAAGTTATACATAACACGATTACAAAAAACCATTACAAACAAGTTGTTAGTACAGTATAAGGCACACGTACATATCTTCCTTCGGGTCCAGGTGGGCCAGGAGGGCCCATATCTCCCCGCAACCCTCGGGGGCCTGGTTGGCCTGACTGACCTGGCTGTCCGGGTTGTCCAACTTGACCTTCTTGACCTCTCTGCCCCAGATCCCCTGCTGTCCCTTTCTGGCAAGGATACCACCCCATTATTAGTAATACTAGTTATTATTCATGTTACACTGAGGTAAGGTAATTGCTTTATTGAGCTTGACATACCTCTCCTTTCAGACCCATTGGACCAGGTGATCCCTGTCAATCAAAGTAATGATAAATAATTTAAAAAGATGATAAAACACTCTGAAAAGCACTGTAATTGACATTTATTATTATCATTCTCACTACGTACCACTTATTAGCATTTGTGTGTTTAGGCC
>NW_005187474.1:2559246-2582727 GCF_000239375.1 Pundamilia nyererei | reverse complement strand
GTAGGCATCAAACTCCAAAATATGAACAGATAATCTGATTTTTGGAGGTATTGAAGAAAAAATATTATCTACTAATTTTCTTGTCCAAATTTAGTTAAATCTCGCTAAACTATGCATTTGTACCAGAAACTGTTTTCTTACACGTGTAGTTATGATGCAACAAAGCCTTTCAAAATTAACTCACCACACCCCCTGGCCGCCCCTGCTCTCCTTTTTCACCTTTCATCCCCTGGCGTGGAAATCATTAGGTCAACATTAGATTATATAAAAAAAAACACATAAAATCAGGTTTCAGACTTCAGCCAATGCTGTATATGCAAAGTACTGTAGATGGTGCTGTCCATTAAAAAATCCACTTAAAACAGGAAGAATGACACATATTTATAGTAGTATTGAGTTTTAATGTAGTTCAGTGTAGCCATTTCATTCTCATTAGCATTGCTTAAATTAAAAAAAATATGTTGTTTACATCCCAGATCAGAGAAACCTCCTGTTCCAAAAAAGCAAGTAAAGCTGACGTGAAAGCTTCCAAATCCAGATACAAGATGTGATAATAATGATTTGTAAGTATATTAGTAGACTGAACTATTATGAATTCTATGTCCAAAAAAACCTTCCATCATCAGGAGAGGTTCATCCTTCCAGACAGCAGACACAAGCCTGGAATAGACTTTTGATTTGAGGTTCCACAGTTTCACTGTAATTGCTGTTTTTGGACAGAAGCAAATCTTAATCCAACACCCAAAGGTGATGTTGCGCTAATGTAAAACAAAGGTTGTGTTCTCAATTTTCTAACCATTATTTGATCTGTTTAACTTGTGCTGACTGCAATATAATTTTGTCTTGAATCTTACCATGTCACCCCTTTCACCTGGATTCCCCCTCTGTCCCTGTGAAAACAACAAAGGCACAGAGTTTCATTTTATAACATGCTTTTAAAGTTAGACACACTAAAGTCTGTGCATATCACAAAAAAAAAAAAACCTAACACCAGACTTTTTGTAGCGTTTTTGTACAAATTACAAATATTACCTACAAATCTGATTGTGATTTACGGCTAATTGATATGAGTGTTCAGTCATTTTTATAACTGCTATTTCTGCAGACCATGGACCTAAATTTCACAATCTAAACAGACTTAACCCTGACCTGGAATCAAGAGAATACTTTTAATTTCTGACTAGATGTTAAAATTCTGGTGATATCAACAAAAACAGATCATGGAAATACCTTGCTTCCCTTCATTCCTGGCATGCCTGGGTGCCCTGGTTGACCTGGACTTCCTGGTTGCCCTGCACTGCCCTTTAAAAGCATGCAGTTAAACCCAGTAGTTAAAAATGGAAGCAAACAAAAGAAATAACTGTTATTTAAGAAAGATGCTGTTCAGCCAGAACATCATAACCAGACCCTTCAGAACACTGGCATAGGACCTGTCAGGGTGTCCTGTAGGGTCTAGCTTAGGGTTGTAGAGCTTCTGGATTAATGAGTGGGGCCTCTGTGGGGTCATACGGTGGTATTCAATGGGTTTTTGCAGCTGAGGAGTTTCTATAGGAGTTTGTCATTTTCTTTTTGCAGTTCCTGATCAGTGTTTGTGGTGTGGCAGGGTGCATTGTCTGCCTTTGTGGTCTGTAACACCGTTTAGGTATGTAGTATGCATCAAAGTTTAAATGCCAAATGTTTCCCACTAGAACATTCCATTTTAAATAAAGGAAAATAATGTATTTTACCTGTCAGTGTGGTTTGTAGTTAATGTTGTGGCTAATCAGTGTGTACTGTGGTTTTGATTTATATACTGCATTAATTATCAGCTTCCAAAAGAACTTGCTCATCTGGTTCATATTTAAATGGTAACATACCGCAAGCCCCGGTGTGCCTTTTATGCCCGGACTTCCTCTTTCACCCATATTCCCCTTAATTAAGAGATAAAACACATTTTAGATTGCAGAAAGAATACAATGAGATAGCATCCAAACCGCATCCTATTATGTGGCTGATATTTTTGCTTTCTTATCATAATTCATTTTCAGTGATACATGCCATAGTTTGAGCATACTTTCATGAGGTTTTGGGATTGTGCAGTTTGAAGTTTAATTGTGTCTAGTCGGTGCTTTCTTTTCCAGCTGAACAAGCCTCTGTAATTGCAGTCTGAAGTTCAGCCATAAAATCAAAGTAGTGCCTGCATGTCCATAAACTACGTTTTCACTTGTGTGCCATTCACCAATACGCATTGGCTTGTTAAAAGCAGATCAGCTAATGAAAAATGATTAGGAGACAGCGTGTCCAGACCAGACAAGCCCAGACTGCTTACATTTCCACTAAAATTCCACTGACGAAAGCACTAGATCCTGATCATTGCTTAATTTAGCTCCACTGGAGAGGCCAGAAGATCGTTACTTGTTCTAAAGTGTATTATAGCAAAACAGGGACCAAACAAAACATGCAATGCTGCCGGCCAAGTACTTTTTCTTGTTTTTCCTCAAAGCTTAGAAAGCATCAAAGATTCAACATTATCCAAACTAATGTGATCATGTGCTGCAATTCATTTAGTATCGGCTGGACAATATATATACTGATGCATGACATCATGCCATACTGATCTGCTGTACTTGGAGGCAGCTGCACTGCATTGTAATTGGAGACAGTTTCAATCAAGCTTGAGCTTGCTGCTCACTAATGCAAGCATGGATTAATGTGGATTAATCTTAAGTTATTGATTTCTCTGTGTCGCACTTTTAACTAGTGCATTCACAGCCCGAGGGCTATGGAGGGGGATAAACTCACGTTAACCTCATAGTTTATCCTGTATTAAATGTCTGTTGGTAAGATCAAAGTCAGCCATTATTTCTACTAAGTTCATTCTTTTTTTCATCACAGCTGTTTGAAGAAGCTCAGACATGATGTTCTAACAGGTGTAAATCATTACCTTCAGTCCGATCGGTCCTTGCAAACCTGGTTCACCAGGTAATCCCATTTCACCCTGCAAAAGAGGGCAAAACTGTGTTGCTAACTCTTCAGATCAAACATAAACAAGAACAGCTATTAACTTACAGGTGGTCCAGTCGATCCTTTAAAGCCCCTGGGTCCAGGCTCACCAACTTCTCCCTTTAATGAGAATCTTATCAGTCAAATATAGTCATAATTAATAAAGCAAAACCATTGTTGAGTTTGCTTTGCACATACATTAGGAGCTCTTACCTTTTGTCCATCCAGGCCTGCATTTCCAGGCAATCCAGGCATACCCTAAGAGCAACGTGGTGTTCCAGTTAGTATATTTAATAATGAAAAGAAGACAATATGACTATCAGTGCTACAGATTTGCATTGTAAGGAACAGAAATGGCATTTTTTAAAATAAAATTTCAAAGTCATCGTTTGACTTTATGCCTTACCATTGTTGTGAAATGATCATTTCATTGTGTCAGTAGCAATTGTTGTTATTTTCTCTCCATAAAAAAACATTATCTAGTCCTTGTGGATGGAGAAATGCCTACCAAAATGTTATGCTTCCCAGATGTGGTTGGTTAGTTTACATGAGAAGCAGAGTAAAGTAGCTTGAGGCTTTTTTTGAGGTTAAATTCTTGTGAGTAACAATTTAGTAAATGTAATCACCCCCAAATCAAACTATTTCCTGCAATTTAAGTTTGTTCTTTAAACTAAACCACATAGATCCCTGGAAAAACCCCTATGTGCCTCAGCTGAACCTCAGTTAAATACACTGTATTTGCAGATAAATGCAATAATTTTTAAGTGAATGGTTTAATGCACTGAAAGTTTTTTAAGGTCAGCGTGCAGCAATTACTATACTTTTTTGTGTTTCAGTTATCTCCCATATGGAAAAGATATATATAAATCTTATAAAGTTTTTATCTGTCTTGTATGAAACTTGTATGAAAAGCATACAAGAGTGAAAACACATATAAGATCCCTTGAAAAATTATATAATGAAACCTGTATGTTTTGTATACTTACTAAAAAAATATATGAAAGTAATGAGAAAGTGGCCACTTTCATGAGTAAATCATGTAAGCCTTATATGATTTATATATGATTTACTCATGAAAGTGGCCACTTTCATGAGTAAATCATATATCATATGGGCTTTTCTTAAATAAATGCTTTCAGATGCTGCCTTACACTGAAGTTTCAGTGTGCATAGAGGACAGATGGGATAGGAAGGCAGTGAGAGAGTATATAGTGTTGCCGTGAACACATAGTCCTCTCCAACACGTGAAGAAATCCCCTTGTTGGGACCTACAAAGGAGAACTGCATCTTGTTTTAACTTGAGGAAGCTCAGTTCTAATCCTGCCTCCTTGGATACGTTGCTAGCGCTATTGTTCTGATGGGGGAAAATGGCTTACAGCCTTGTGGAGCAACTGAGTCATCTTTTGCAGACCCATCGCAAACGTTCGGACGAGGCTTATAATCATGATCAGGGGGGTGGCTGCCCAGTTGAAAGACTTTCTTCCTAAAACAGATTTTCCAGAGCGTCACAGCATTCCCCCGATGAGTTACTTTCACTGCATGAGTCTGTTTGTTACATAACAGGGTTATCCTGGGATGAACTACGGGGAAATACCCCTAATTTACTGCCTGTCAGGGGTAGTCTTCGTACTTACACTGTGTTAACACTGCAGTCTTCATACACCAAAAAACATTATACGTGCAAACCTGCATGATCCGTGAAATCGGCTCTTGCAGTGGCCTACTTTACTCTTCTCTTTGTATGTTTCTACTATTATCTCATGCTAGAACATTTGTAAAACATTATGTAATGTACCACAGTCACCGTGTTCTGCACTTCTGGTTCAAAATGCTTTGCTTAAAAGTTAAAATCTAAAAAACAATATGATATTCATGCAAGTCTTCAATGTCTAGGACTCCAATTAAAGTTGCAAGACAATAGCAGCAGCTTAAACAACCTGGAAAATACCAAACCTTTGATCAGCACTGTCTATGTGTGTGTTTATGACTTACAGGATGGCCTTCCCTTCCGTCAGTACCAGGAATACCACTGGCTCCAGCTTCTCCCTTAATACATTTGAAAAAAACTGACATTTAATTTAATCAAAATTTATAGTTAGATCCCTCAATTCCGATACCCACATGCCAGCTCAATCACAGTGCCCGACATTTTAGTCAATTTGAGTCAGTCAGTCGACATCTATTTAAAATGTGAACTTCATGCTCGATGTTTACAAAAGCTGGGAATTGGAAAAGGACAAGAGGGACACTTGGTTATGCATGATTTGATTTCCATGGTTGCCAAAAGTCAACAGCACAACATAGGGGAACAACTAAGTCTTTTAGGAGTGTGTGCACTCATCCACCTCGTGTCACTATTATTCCCCTAATCCCTGAATGAGCTTTGTAACATACTACACTGTCAGAGCAAACAGACCTTTTGACCAGGTCTTCCTGGAAATCCACCCTTTCCATCTCTCCCAGGTAGACCCTGAAATCACAGAAAATTTTATTATATACACAATTATGATGGGCTGTGAGTCGATTCTCAGTTTTTTATACATACAGGTTCTCCCAGAGGACCTTGTGGCCCAAGAGGTCCTATACTTCCTTTTTCTCCCTGACAGTAGACAATCAGCCAGTTAAAGCATGCATATTTCATGTTTAAACCTCTGAACTACTTTCAGGATTGTGTGGACACGTACCACATGTCCAGTTTTTCCTGGTAACCCTGCTGCTCCCGGGGTCCCTTGTGCACCCTAAGGAAAGATTTTCACCTTCAGACAGTCGTGTATCAACATCTGCTCCAGAGTATCAGAGTTGTTTGTGATATACATTGATGGAAAAGCAAACAACTTTTTGTTAATCTGAGGCCCATAATGTAGACAGAGAACTTCATAGTAAAGTCTGCTCTGTCACAAATATGCAGCAGCAGTGGTCTTTTCTGTTGCCTAGATAGACAGTGAACTTAACTATTTAGACTGAAACTTCAGGGAGTGGCATGTTGTATTGCATCATTGGATATTTTTAAATTTGCACTTGTTGACCCAAAACTAGACATTAGTAAAGTTTCTGTTATGCGTTGCCAAGTTAAGGGAACAATGCGTCACTGGATTATAACTTACTCAGAAGGAAAAAAGCCTGATTTTGGAACAAACGGGGAATTGCATCACTTGTTTTTCTGCATTCAAAACTATGCTAATGGCCTCAAGAAGGAACAAATTACTGTATAGTGCAATACCAAGATGACATTTGTTACTGGCTGACTCAGTGACTTTGGTGGGCGACATTTTTATTGAGATTCTGTTTGCAAAAATATGCTGAATGCAAAAAACACCGTTGGAAAAGTGTAGACGTTTCTCTCTTTCTGTCTCAGCCCCATTTGTTGTTCACTTAATAAACATGACCCAGTAGCATTCTCATACTCAACTGTCTCAAAAAACACATCAGAAATCTCCCTGGCTATAATACTGTAATCTTGTTTGCAATGGATATCAAATGAGCTATGGCAGAGGGATTAAAGAAGCATTTATGAAAGCTTGTTGTTGGTCTTCACGCTGCAGTGAATTTTGATAAATAGGGTTTTGTTTTACTTGTAAATGCTAAGATGTGCCAACCTATATGACAACACAGAGCTTAAAAGAAGGACATTCTTGGAGACTGCACTATAAGCTGACTGACCAGTGACTTGCAGAAAGCTTTTGCTATGGGGCTCATGCTAACAGGTGTGTTTACTTTCGAAGCAGGGGTGCGGTTTTCATTGATTTCTGCTGAAATGAATGCCACCATTGTAGTTACAGTGTTAATAAACTACAGAGATCAATATCACAGGCTGGATGCCCACATAATTAGCAACAAATTGTTCATTGAAGGGTGATGAATGACTGCGGCCATGAACAACTACCACAGACTGCAAATACACAAACATAACCTTGAATTCTGTTCTCCTGGCTTAATTTGGCAGACATCTCATGTTTCTGTTCTCTACATCCTATGCCAGGAAAAAAAGATTGCACCCTTGGTGGTCTTACTATATGGGAATAGTTTGAAAAGGCAGATTGAAACATGTTTGTATCCAAAGAAAACAGTTTATTCTGCAAAGGGAGGAACCTAAAGAAAAGCTTTCGTAGGTCCTTGCTAGGAAAGGTTTTTCGGCTATTGTTCTGCATTGGAAACAGAACAATAGCCGAGAGGAAACGCCTTTTGACCCAGACATGAAGGGAAATTTGGTTTGATAGTTTCATTTAGACTATTTAAAGCTGATTGCCAAATAGTTATAATTTATGATATAATTATTCTTTCTCCCACAGCTAGGAGGATTTCATGCATGTAGTCCAATAATGCTCTTTTCACTGTTTTGGCCTCACAATGTGTGTGGAATGTCCTTCAGTGAAGTCCGGGCAGAAAAGCCTCTGTCCATCTTCTGACGGAGACTAAAAAACAGACTACCTCTGCTACCTCTTACTCAACAAGAGCAATCCAAGACTGCATGCCTCTGCCAAGGTTGAAAAATTCCCTCCACACCGTCCATGAATTAAATCCCTGGATCCAGAAAGATATCTGGATCTGGACTAGTTTGTGATACTGAGACAATGTCTCTCTGCATTTCTCGTAATGGTAAAGAATTCTTCCAAAAGTTCCTGGATCTAGACTCATATTTAGATTGACTCCAAACCCCTTATTACTTATAATCTGGGCAGACCCTATTTCTGGTAAAATCTTCATGCATATCTTTAAGAGTCCTGCAAGCAACCTAACAAACCAAACCAAACCAATTACGTAACACAAAATTCTTTTAGAGCTCTGTTTATAAAAGAGGTACTCCCACATTTGGACGATATTTAGCTTTTGCTCCACTTAGGTTAAAATTCACTTCTTGTAAGTCACTGTCTGCCAGAAGAATGTAACACAAGTAGAGGTCCAATTATGGAATTTCAAAAGAGCGCTGGAAATGGGATAAAATAAATAAATAAATAAATTCACCTGGTCCTTAATAGTGTAGTGTCTGCTTATCGAGAAGACCGTCCAGCAGCTTGTAAAAACCTAATGTGATACATCCTGGACACATGTGTCCGGGACAGATGGCACAGGAGGATTTACTCCAGGCGCAGAAAAGTGTCAGCAGTCAGCTGAGAGAAGTTTTTAGACCAATACTAAGTGCTTGAATTGTTCTCCCCTTCAGCCAAATAGCAGGGGGCCCCTGTGGTCCCACTGATGACTGATGATATGACAGAAATGATGCAGTTTGCAGCAGCTGCATTAACTTAGTGAACTTTAAAGCAATGCTAAACACAAAATGCTGTTCAGATGAACATAAAAGGGACTCTGCTGTGTCTGTTGTTGCTGTTTCGGTTATCGAATAAAGAAAAAAATGCTGGATCACTTAGGCTTCGCTTGCTTTTAATTCATTTTTAATGGTCATTTCTACGAAAAAATGTCCTTCCAAGGAAGATTTTCAGACTTTCTTGTTGCTGGATAAAATTTAAATTTTCTCAATTTTTTCATTTGGACCTGTTGTGGTGGCTGGCACATTTCAGCGTACATATGATGTATCCTATCATATAACAACATGCATAATTTTCTATTTGTGTGACTAAACAGTGGAAGCTGTTTTTTAGCTGATGCACCACTTATTGTGGGTAAGTCTTGATTCCATAACTTGGTTTTGTTGTCATCTAAGGCTTAGAGATTCCATCCATCCATTTCTGAAAATCACTTGTCCAAATAAGGGTCATAGGTCAGAAAGTGCTTTTCCCAGCGGTCATGGGATGAGAGGCAGAGTAAACCCTGGGCAGGTTGCTAGTCACTTGTATTTTTTCCAGAATTATGAGGTTTATTCCTAACTGAGATCCATGTGACACATATAGTCCTCTGTCAAGGCATGATCAGTTTTGTTAATTTGGTTTCTCAGATCACGTGGTCTATCTACAACTAAATATTAACCGCACTTCTTGTAATCCAGTCCTAGGACCTCTACCTTAAATATTGTAGTTATAGACTAAAAAGCAAGGAGAAGATGCAACTCGGGCTGAACAAGACACCAAGAGGAAAGAAGATGCACCCCCGGTTCTCTTTTTTAACGTTCCTAGGAAATGGCAGTACAAAAGTCAGGAAATATGAACACATTTAAAAGGTCTCCGATGACCCTCCTGCTCTCTCTGCTCTCTTGTTCCACACTATAGATGCTGTACTTTTTACTCTCCCAATGGATCTGCTTTATCTTCAAAACATATGGCTTCTGGAGTGATTGATGCAACAATGTTCAAAGTTGATGTGTCTAGCAGGGATTTCCTCTCAATCCTACATTTGATCTCATAAAAAAAAAGATTTAGCTTGAAAATTCAATGTGTTTTTCTACTTTTAACTATCGTTTCTTGTTCTTTTTTTCCCTTCCAGCTATAGCAGAGTTTCCATGCTTGAGCTGATTTCTACAGAAATATAAGGAACTGGATCTAGATACTATATTAATGAATAGAAATGAGGCAACAGCTGAAAATAATAAATAACATCAGCACCTTCTCGCCTGGTTGTCCAGGTGGCCCCGGTAACCCAGGAATACCCCTCTCACCCTGAAAGAATAAACTTGTGTTTAAAAAAAATGTCTATCAGTCGCCACAAAATCATGCGTGACACCACAAAGTGTTATTTGACCTTCCTACCGAAACACCGGGCCTCCCTTGCTCTCCTTTGTACCCATCTGGTCCACGTGACCCCTTAAAACAAGGAAAATGAAAGCTGCTTTAAATTTTCAACACTATCTTATCACTGACTTTTCATCCACTGGTTATTGATTTACCTTAATTCCCGGCGAACCTGGGAAACCTGGAATTCCTCTAAGCCCAGGGATACCCTTGAAATAAAATAAAAAAAGACAAGAGATGCACACGTTTGTTTAAACATCTGAATCCCCTCCACTGTGTGCATGCTCTCTGGGTGATTCTAGGCTGCGGGCAGATGCTTTTTCTGAGTTTTTGATCATGCTGTAGAACATGTGGTTTACTTTTGGATAGTTTTCATCACACAAAATCACCACCATGTTGCCAGTGCTGCTATAAGCAAAGATGTTTCTTATTTAACCACTGGAAAATTAAGAAAGTAAGCACATTTACCAGTGTGTTTTAACATTCTGAAGCAGTCCTGACCACATATAATGAATAAGAAGAAAACCGTTATGATCTACTGGACACAGATACTCAACTGGCTTTCTCAAAAGCTGCTGTGGATGCTGCTGTTGGTGATTATGTTTGTATATTGAACTATGTAGTACTCACAGGCTTACCATCAGCACCAGGAGGACCAGGCTGACCAGGAATACCAATGCTTCCTTGCTCTCCCTAAAGAAAGTGGAATGACGTTATTCAACCATGTGTGATTAAAACTGTATCATGCAGTCTCAAAGCAGTAAAGTAATCCATTTAACACACCTCCGGTAACAGTAAACTTTCTCACAGTGTTGATTTAATTTATCTATAAAGAATGCTTAGCAAGCTTGTTTATCTAATGTAAGATGCACCATGTGGGGTCTTAAAGAACATCTGCACGCCAGCAATGTTCCCAGCATTTTGGATCTATTAGTAAATGTAATAAAAGCATACCGGTGACCTTATAAACACAAACATTAACAAAGAGAGTCTTTTGCCAAGCTTATATCTCTCTGAGGTCCTTGTATAACGGCTTTTATGACCGGGGCTTTTTGATACCCTGTGATCAATAATGGCAAACATGTAGGTTTTATTTCTCACTTTGGTAATTTTCCATTGCACCCAGTATTTATCTTTGACAGCAGTCTGGTTTGGTTTAAGAAAAAAAAGTACAATACTCCGAACATGTCCTTACAAGACAAACTTTTTCACACCATAGCAAGCCTCACTGGAGAAAAAAAGACCACTTGGTGCATCCATAAATTTTAATACTGTTAGGTTTCAGCAGGTAACTGTGTGCTTAAGAGATTAAAGTGCTAAAACTTCCCACTCAGCACCGTTTCTGACACAATCTGTTTTCACAAGCTAGTAGGATCTGATCTGTTGGTGAAGTGCAACGTGTGCTCGTCATTTACAGGATGTCTGCACACAGTTCACTAAGGCTGAGCTATAAGAGAGGGAAGGTTTGAGTTCTGCCCTAATACAGTTTGTCATTCCTGAGTTTACACATAAATTCATACTGTTAAAGATAAAGTTGCTTTTGTGATAATTAATCTCTTCAGTCCACTACAGCTTAAAGCAAATATTTAATGAGCTGTCTGGACACTGAGGAGCTGGACAAGGCAACAATGTATGCCAAAGCAGGAACAAAGTCAATGTGTCTGCAGTGTTGGCACACAGGCAAAGAAAGATCTTGTGACTAGATTCAGCTCTTTTTTAATATGAACAGGGCAATAGGGTGTCTGAGCGATCTCATGGTTAGATACTGTGTGCAAAGCAAAACGACAAAAGGCAAAGACTGTGAGGAAAGAGACAGAAAAAAAACCTGACCTTCATTCCTGGTTGTCCGGGAGGTCCAGGAGGACAAACACAAGGTTCTGGAGTCGGTTCAACGCGATCAGAGCACTGTAATAACCAAGCATAACAAGAAATCACAGCCACACACTAAACATAATCTGCAAAGCTCTGATATTAAGGTTTAGTCTTTGGGTTATTTGTTTTTTCTCATTAAAACTGAAAATATGCATCACAATTTCTTGAAACCACTTTAAAGCTGCAAAACATGAGAGAGGGATATAATATTCAAAGGATGCAAAACAGAGAAAAACAACACATTCTCAAAAATCAGAAGGTGAACGACAAGTACAGGCTTTAAAAATTCAGTTCAATTCAGTTTTATTTCTATAGCACCAAATTACAAACAAGTACTTCAAGGCGCTCTACATCGTAAGTGAAAAACCCTACAATCCCCTGTGGTCGAGCAAATGAATAAATAACATCCTTACATATGAATTGTTCTTGTCATTTTTAATTAAATTTTTTAGGAATTCTAAGAATAGTAAAATAGAGTTGATAACATGATATAAACAGCTTCACTATGTTTAGCTCTAGCCTACTTGCATATGTACACTGGATATGTAGGTGTCGGAGAGCCTCCATTCAAAAGAAAATTGATGACCAATCCTGGAGATTCCAAACAAACCACTGAAAAGCACACACAGAGAGAGGAGAGAAGTAGCGATACTTGGAAAGCATTTGTAATTTTAGGCTTCTCATCTTGTCTCTTTTGATATTTTTATCCAACAGCTTCACATGAAAAACAGTTATTTGGCACTGGCTTTTGCGGTTGTAGCAAATCCCAAGCCAACAACGGGCCACTGCTTTGCAAACACAGTTAGAGCCAGCAGGCAATAAAAAATATAGTGCAACATCTCTGAAGCTGAGCCACGGGTCCTCCTCCAGCAAATTATTCTCCGCATGAACAGATGTGTCTTAAAATTAATATGCTGAGCTTACACCTTCGCTTGTAACGCTGCAATGGACTACTGATGAAATAACAGGAAAGAAAGCATCACTGTACAGTCTGAGGTGTGGAGTTAACTGAGGATGAAATCTTTGGCTGCGCCATCACGGGGCGCATTGCAGAGCAGAAGCAGATGTAATTAGGAGAGGTGAAAAGTAGGTGAAAGTACGTTATCTTTTGGATGGAAAAACAGGTGTTGGGCCAAGCAGACTCATATACTTACAACTCCAGGTATTTCACAAGCAGTCTCCCGATTGTTCTGCTCAGGGTCACAGTAAATGCGAAGTTTCTGAATTTCAAACTGGGAAAAAAAATTTAAGGAAGAGGTTGTTGTTAGAAACAAAACTTCCGATATTGGGGACAAACAGATTGTAATATGTGGCCAATTACGCGATACTTATTTTAGTTTTATCGGTGCTTTGCCACTAATGAATTGTAACAGCTATTGTATAACTGCTGAAGAAAAATAAGTGCCCTGATTGGCTGCTGAGCTGCTACATGTTGCCAGACCTCCCTCAGTGTGCACAAATGCTCTGCAGTGTTGTTACGCTATTCTTCCATTATTTGGTTATTTGGTTTGTTGTGCTGGTAGTGAAACATCTCCAGGAGGTCCCAGGGACTGCGTCACTTCAGTTACCATGTGAGCATAATAATAATAATTTACATAAAATAAAATAAAAAACCCAGATCAACACATAGCTTTGATAATGGCACTGACTTTAAACCTAAATAGGTTTGAATATAATAATATAATTTCTAGTTGGATGACTATTTTTACTTATATTGTTAGTGTAAATTGGCTGGTTTTATCTTTCTGTGTTTATAAAGGCTCAATAACAAAAATGTGTTTTCAATTACAAGTGTGTTTATTCAGAAATAATACCATGACTGACATTGTTAAATAGCTCAGAAATTCATGGTCCTTATGACAATGGATAAGCACATAGAAAAACATTCACTGTGTTTAATATTGTGGTTCATGTGAATATATTCCCAGGAATGTTGAATGAATAAAAGTTGGTATTCTTTCAAAACAAAGGATTTTCTCATGCTTCCCAGTTCTTCACGTGTCTTGTTTTAGTTCTGGTGAATCTTATTGCATTAACTAACACTGCGGCACAACGGTGACATGAGAAACCTGCACATCTATATCATGCATATGGGCCTCGGGCTCCTTTATGTAACTGTTTGTGTTCCATCAAACTGAAAATAAGAATGAAAACATCTAGAGTGCAGAGCACATCTATTCTTCTTTTCAGTGTGATTATTGTTGGCTCACTGAGAACTGACCTCCATATATCTATCTATGGAGCAAATTACAACACAGCACTACTAATACAACATTTTTAGTGCAAATGGTGCCAACTGAGACAAATAAAACAACGATTCATAAGACCATGTGAACAAAAGGGTTCATTTTTGCCAAGGATTTATCACCCACGGAGTTAAACATGTCTCCTAGGAGGTAGCAGTAAACTGCATGGTATTGTGTGATCTAGTTAAAAACATATATTTGTTTGCTTAGCTACTCATTAAACAAATGCTCATAGACTTACTGGCACTGTTGTTTCCTTTCTGACATATTTTCCTACTTGGGTTTTTCCATTGATGAAAATGCCAACAGGGGGCTCCAGTGATAAGGTTTCAATTTCCAAGTCATCAACATAAAGAGTGACATCCTCTTCGGTGACCAGCAGACGTAGCTGGTGCCATTTCTCATCAAACAGCTTCATTTATCATAGAAAAAAAACAAGAATAGCCAAAACACATTAAAACAACCTAGTGTGATGATAAACACATGAAAAGGGAACCTATTATGCTCACTGCCAGATCTGTGTTGTTTTTTCTTTTTCTTGGACTCTACAAGATTAGCTCTGTATGATTCACAGTTTGGGCCTTTAAACAGCCCCTCACTGTCTGAAAACAGTCTTTTTCTCATTGGCTGCCCCTCACAAACTGAAGGTTTGAACAACAAGTGAGTGAGTATATGGCAAACTATAAAGAAGAGCATAATAGGTAAACTTAAAATAAAACTTTGTGTACATTGCTTTGCAACAGTTTCATCTTCTTCAAAGCTATACAAAGCTGGCATCAGGATTAGATTTTGACCCTCACACACTTTAATAAGGATTGTTTGGCAGTCATAGCTACCATACAATCTCACAATACTCATTTAGGACATTTTTCCACTTCAGTTTTAAGGATGTGCACAGTTTTATAAACAAACAACAGCAAAGTGCTGCCAGGCAGTTTTGAGATGTGACCTAAAAGTGAGAACCAAGATCATCATTTTGATCAGGTGTTTCAGCGAGAAAGAAGATTTCATGTATGTATTGCACTTATGACTTAACTCCAGTGGGGATCATGTTTTGTCGTTCTGTCTGAAAAAGAAATTGCATTTATTGTATATTCTAACCTGTTTGTTTTGTTGTGTTGTACAAAAACATGAAGAGAAGATAAATGACCCGGTACAGCTTAAAAGCATCAGTAAAAACTAGAAAACTATTTCAGGTACAAGAGACAGATTGAACCAGAATGGTCCAAATGAAACCCTTAGAAGCTGAGATAGCCCAACTTTTAGCCACTTGTATGGCTTCTAAATGGGCTTTACCTCTTTTCCCATAATGCAAATCTGTTTTGAATTAGCCTGTCTTCCTCTTAAACATCCTCATGTTCTCTGAAATAGCTGGAGCTGTCTTGAAAGGCAAAGAGAACTTAAACTGATGACACCACAACAGTTATTTTGACTTAATAAAGCTCTTACAAAACAACAGAGGATACAGCCTTTACACAGTGTTACCTACCTTTGCTGTCTGTTGTGAAAAAGTAACAGTCTGAATCCCATTTGGTGCCTTGCTGGTTGTTGTGAACATGACGGTGTGGTCAAAACCGTTTAAAGTTACCGCCATCTGAGGTTTACCATCTCGTGTCTGTACTCTCCACAGGTCCCACTCCTCTTCTGCAAGTGATCCTTTGTACCTCAATGTGGCCACGAAAACATATGAAGGAGGCAGGCCATCAGGAAAAAGGTTCCTGAAAAATAGAATAAATAGAAGATGGTCAGCGTGTCATACTTTGTCATGCATAAAGATGATAAAGAAAAGAGAAAAGCATCCATAATTACCGTGTAGCTTCACTCAAGTCAACACGAGACGTCACCTGATAGGCCTTAGAGCCATAAAACGTCCCTTGAGTGTTCTTTGCTTTTTTTGCCAGATTTAAATGTAACAGGATATCAAAGCCCTTCTCGTCACGGGAATCTATAGGAATTCTGGCGGGACAAACAGTCTCTGTAACAGAGAAACGCAATAAAAAGGACAGAACAAGAGGCTGGATGACAAATGGAGTTCTTTATTATATTAAGAAAAAACACTATACTACTAGCACGAGAGTAACATTTGAACACATTTAACTTCATCATATTGGAGAAGAAAAACACAGACAACAATCAACAGCTGCTTACCTTCACATAGTTTCTGTCTTATGACCTGCCTGATCCTGGAAATAGCTTTGTAGTCCTCAACAGAGAAGACATAAGTTGAAAATGGCTTGTTTGCAATGTCCCTCAGCTCATCCTTTTCTGTCTCTGGACCAACACCAATTGCAAACAGGATTACTCCTTTTTTCCTCGCTGCCTCAGCAGCTTTCAGAACCTCATCTTGAGACTTCCCATCTGTGAGGACAACAGCAATTCTGGAAACGCTCGCTCGCTCAGAGAGGCCAAATAGTCTGTCTGTAGCAAACTCAATAGCTGCCCCGGTATTTGTGTTACCCCCCCTGTATTCAATGGACTCCATCGCCTTGATGAGGTCTCTGTTGGTGGAGTGCTTCCCCAGAGGTATTTCTAAATGGGGACTGTCGCTGTACTGGACGACTCCAACCTGGGTAAACCTCTGCCCGACATTGAAGCTCGTCGTTATGTTGACTAGCCATCGCTTCACTATTTCAAAATTGACATCTTCAACACTCCACGAGCCATCTAGAATAAAGACCAAATCACATGGTGCAGTCCTACAACCTGAAGTGGACAAGAAGTGCACAATTAGCAATGCAAAAAAACCCGTTTTAATAAATCATATTTAGTTGAACAGCTACTAGATATGCAATGCGTTACATGTGATAAATGAAGACAGAAGCATTCTTACTTCTTAGGTCTTCATCTTGAGCCGCACTAAAGAAATGGAGAAGCATGAAGCACAGGCATCTTAACACACAATGCATGGATGTTGATTTGTAACCCATTATGGAGCAGTAACTAGTTCCAAATTTGCACCTACAGGAAAAGGGAAAAATATGCTTTGTATAGCACAGAAAAACAAATGGACAATGCATGTATTTATGACATGGTCACTGTGTATTTCTTGCCTTGAAAAAAGTTAATGACTCAGGCTATTGTTTTCCCAGTTATTATTGTTATTATTAAATGCTTGGCTGACATTTATTTTGGCTCACCCCCAAACCACATGTAGGTGATTATACAGGGTGTGCAATACCTTAAGTTATGACAAGGATGTTGGCCACATAATAGGTTTTTCAAAATGATGATGAATGATTCAAGCTTTGTGTACACATGCAAATTAGAAGCAACTGTGCAGCATTTACGCTTTGAGGTCATGGCAATTCCGTGAATTAATGATTCATACTCTAGTTATGCATTTAATGTTTATCCCCTTGTGCTTTTTCTTTTTTAGAACTGTCTCCGCCACAGATATTACTAGAGATCAATGTCTCGTCAAGCTGTCTGGGTCCATTATCAGAAACTATACTGTAAACTTTGTTGTCAGGTTGAGGCCCAAGTTAAGCAGAGAACAGATGGGGTGATCGGCAGATATCGCACTGTGTTGCTAATGAACTGAAATAATAAAGTTGTAGGGGGAAAAAACAGAAAGACGATGACCTTAAAAAGATGCAAAGAGCTGAGATACTGCAGAGTCAGCTAATAATTCATCCTTGAAAGTGACATTTTCACATTAAAGTTGGGTACTTGATTTATTTCACGTTAAAAATAAATATTAGTTGGAGCAGCTTTAAATTCAAAGTAGAATGCTATTACTGGTATCTTAAAGTTACACTAACCCTAAGCCAAAAAGTTTTGGCATCAGCCACACATAAGGTAATGTAATTGTGACATAATGCAGGACAAGTTTTCACACTACGCTTTTCCTAGAGTGCTAAACCGCAAAAGGAAAAGCTCCAGGGTATCATGCTCTGTTGACAGCACTACTCAGTAGCCACCCAGAATACGACATGACTGACTCGCACTGCTGCCATCAGGTATAAACCCTGTTATACTGTATTTGCTAACATTCACTTCCTCGCTCCAATGCTGCCACAATTCCCGCGTGACTCCAGAAATTCCATATTTACTAATAAGCACCACTAATCTCCTCACATCTCCCTCGCATCCTTCCTTCATGTGGCGCACAATATTTTTCCGATCTCACCGCACAGCCTCCGCCGCCTCCGTACACCTAAGCATTTTCCCTTCGAGCCTCATCAACCACATCCTCACATGGCTCTGTCAGCTTCACCAAGTAAACAATTTATTGGACCTCTGACCACAACTGCTCTGAAAACCAGTGCTCAGTGTTTCCTGTGGGATTATCAGCTGTTTCCTCAAATCTGCTGCCATTTGCCAATCTCTGCCCACCCTTGGCCCAAATACAAGACGCCTGCCCAGAAAAGCTTCACTCCCACACTTTCCCTCCTCCTCTTCCTTCTTTCCCATCAGCACACGGAGAAATGTTAACCGGTGTCTGCCACATGCTGCTAAAGACGTACAGCAGTTATGTTGTCAGGTGGGTCATTCTTATGAGTAAGGTTATTGTACACTCTGGCAAAATGTTTAAAGTTTTGGCAGAAATGAACATAGAGAATGAAAGTTTGGGGAGATGCCTGCTAAAGTGTTTTGCACTTATGATTAATCACTTTTGTTTTTCTTCCATATTATTTTAAACTCTCTTCGGCTTATTCATCACTTTTCTGGCTCTGCTACATTAGCCTCACTTGTGCTGACAATTTATTAACTAATTGACAAACTCCATCGTGATCTCACTTCCCAGCCTCTACTTATCCACCTGCACAACAATGTCATTGAATGATACTGAAATAAAGCAGTTTCAAGGCAAGTGCACAAAGCAGAGTTTGTCTTTTAACAGTACTTAATACTAAAAAAATACGTGTCTGTATTTTTTTAGTATATTTTAGAGGTAAGCACTAATGCTGTTGCATTATATTGCAGTGCAGTGATCATTATGTTTGTTCTAATAGATATATGAACAACACCGTAAAACGAATGAAAGTTTTGTTTTTATATTTAGCATAATGAACTAGAGAGTGCAACATACAACTGTGTGTTGCTTCTCTGGCTCTTGTATTAAATCATCCGTTAAAGTGGTTCCCAACACGTGAAAGAAAGAAACTGCTGACATGCTGAAAGGAAGCGGTTACAAATGAGGACCAGATATGCCGCATGCAGTAAAAGACTCAGGCCTTGTGGAAGGAATTTGATGGGAAAAAACTGACCATATACCTTTTTGAAGCTTTTAATTGTGACATGTGAAGGTCAACGAACACACGGAGCAGGACATGACCCCTGGCCTCACGAGTATTTTTATTCCTGTGCGGGCAAAGAGCGGTCACACTCTTTAACATAACTAAGTTTTTCC
This sequence comes from Pundamilia nyererei, assembly GCF_000239375.1. Classification (NCBI taxonomy): domain Eukaryota; kingdom Metazoa; phylum Chordata; class Actinopteri; order Cichliformes; family Cichlidae; genus Pundamilia; species Pundamilia nyererei. The sequence goes on along the minus strand of NW_005187474.1, from coordinate 2,563,654 downwards.
ACTGTGTAAAGTCAGCGTGGAAGTGACACCAGCTGAAGGAGGCGTTAAGCTGCCGTCGTTGTGCAAGCCGTTTTCCTCAGAATTTTTTTCCCCCGCTAGAGAGCTGGAGGAGGTTGCTGGAAAACCCCCTCACTGGCAGCGTCCAGCCAGGATGACTTTCCCCTCAACTGACTTTCCTCAAACCGAGTATTTCTACACCTCTGCTCGAGCCACATGGAAATGATTTGCGCCATCAGACAGTCAAATTCCAGCTGTGGACGGTGACCAGACACATGTAGTCATGATAAAGGGAGTCATCCTTCATCGAGGGATAAAAAAAACCAACGTTGCACGTGCCGTGCCATCATCCTTCATGCATAATGTAGCAGAGTTAACAGGTGCACTCGTGTTGCAGGTAATCATCCCACTGGCGCACTGATCTCTTGTGTTATTGGAGGCAGCACAGACGCTATTAATCTCCAGGTTTTGTTTTTGGTGGTCTCAACAGTGAAGCTGGTATGCAGAGGATTAAATAAAACTAAGTTAAAAGGTCTAAAATAGCTACCACAAGACACTCATTCTGTGCTGAATCTGTTGTTTGTTGCATTTTATTCCACTTTAATAGAATTTTTGTGAAGCTTAGTTTAGTAGCACTTTAGCTCCAGCTGGAAATGCTGTTCAGAAAGCTGCTGAACAAATGATATCTCACATTTCCCCAGATAACATTTCACTTGTTCAGGGTGGGCGACACACACTGAGTCATCACAGATACTAATGAGAGTATCAGACCTCATATTTTAAGCTTAATAATTACACCTTACTTGAAATGTGGCCATGATAGCACTTTTTATTACTAAGCTCGCAACGGGAGAAAATTAACACATTTTTCTATTTGTCTTGTTTCTGTAGTGTGCGCAATGCAACTGCAGACTTTAACTCCACGTGAATTGCTGAAGTTAAAATTATCTGCTGCAAATTTGGCTAAAGGAAGTTGTTCCATTCCAGAAACAACAACTGCTGTTCAGCATGTGCAGCACTTGCCAAGATCGAGGGGATTTATTGCTGCCAAATTCTTCAAGCAACAAGGGAAAGCCAAACCCTATCAGTTGTTCTGCGTGGAAATCTGTTCAACTAATCCAAACAGTTAAATAATGCGTTGTAAAACGTTAGCTCATAGAGGTCCTATAGCTTTTCAGCAAACATCTCCATTTTAAATGAGTTCATTCCTTATTTATGAAGATGATTGTGCTTGACATGCATGCAATTCTTACATATGTTTAAAAAAAAAAGTGCACGAGTACAATACATGCAGTGCAGTGATGCATTATCCAGAATGTTTGCAAAGATTTGAGAAATATGACAGAAAAAAACATTTTATGAGAGGAGAAATTCCATGAAAAAAAATCCTGAGATGAATCCCATTCATTCTTTTAGGATAGTTTCATAAACAAGGGACTGATAACTTATTTAATGTCTTCAATATGCAACTGCAACAAGTCTAGTACACCAAACTAAGCAGTCAAATCTGAGCAATGCTACCACATTATAACACACAGCAGACTGAAAATCATGTTAACATGTGAATGTCAGTGATCATGAACAAACACTTTGAAATTAGCAAACAGTTGTTTTGCTATGCACACAAAAAACCTATACAGCACAACAGCATCTTTAAGTCAGTAAAAACAGAAAGGAAGTCAAAAGTTACCAGTAAGCGTCCAAGCACTTGTCTGAATTCCCATTAATCCTCTCATTGAGAGCCAGTGATCAATACTGTTCACAGCCCCAGATTCACAGAAAGTGGATTTCGCGAGAAGTGCACATGTTTCACTGCTGAATGAAAGCCTGCCCTTTCTAGAAGCTCTCCTCTGTTTCTGTCCTTCTTCCTCTCAAACCGGCCCCCCTCACTCCGGACTTTTACTGGCCCGCAGCCACCCTCAATTACCATGGGTGGAAAGAGAAGCAGATAAGGAGAGCATGAAATAGTGAACCAGACAACCCATCTCCAACAGTCCAAAGGGAAAATAATAGTAATGAGCAGAACTTCTTTCCAAGTGTTGAGGGTTTGGATTGTTGCTTAAGGCATAACCAGAGAACATGGAGTTTTCTGCAGGACAAGCAGCATACAATTTTTGCTGCACTGAGTCACACATATTGTATTCTTCCATGGTACCCTCACCAGGATCAAGAGTGCTCAGCAATACTTTGCACTAGCCCTGTTTGAATTCCCCCTTACTCACTCCAATTCACCACTCAATGGGGCAGCAGATCATGTTATACAAGTCGGCAATGAACAAGGTGTGAAAAGCTACTGCAGTGCCTTTCTCTGCACAGACAGCTGGAAGTCATTAGAAATGCACAACTTAATCTGTTATCTGCAGAGCAGGCAGATTTCATTTTGATCCACACTAACATGTTTTATCATGTTTGTACTCAGGGGCAGCCTGCTCTGCATCAACTAACAACAGCAGCTAGAGGCTCTGTGAAGGCTCCAAAAAGCCTGACACACTGTACAGAACAACACAGTTTTTAAACTTTACCTTGAAGACAAATGCATACAGTAGTAAATCTGTGCAAGGCTGGAACTCAGAGAGCAAAATACATAATAGTGCATCACAACAGATTTATAGTGCAGCATAAAATTAACCTTTGCAACTGTAGATATAGCCAAAACAATGCAAGAAAAACTCAAAAATGTCTCATTTGCATTAAAACAACTGGAATACTAACATTTAATTTCATTATGTGAAATTTATTGAAGTTATTTAATACAAGTAGATGTACTCAAGCAGTTAAAGTAAGATTCCTATCATGTTAATTACCAGTAATAATGAGGATTTGTAATGCTAAATAAAACTAGATTTGATTTTTAAAAAGGCCAGCGTTCCACACTTCTATTTCTGATTATTCTTCATTTGTAATTACATCAAGAATTAAAAAGGAAACTGCACAATTCTTCTTATACTACTCTATACATTATCCCCCTCTCTATAGGGTAAACCAAACTGGTAGACAGCACAGTGATAAAATGTCTAAAAATAGAAATGTCATCTTACGCTAAGAGCAGCAGTGGTTCCTTGATGACGCCCTTAGTGACCCTGAGCCTCAGCACACTCTGGTGGATCACACAGGCATATACTAACTTGGTGCTGGGAACCTGGGAGTGGCCAGCCTTCTGGTGAGACCAGACTTTCCAATGCTGAGTAATCTCCTGTCTCTTTAGTTTGTAACCAACAGGAGATGATCATCAAAGAAACCACAGAGGAGAATGTGTATTTATGCTAGAAGAAATCTAGTCAGTGGTCATATCTGGAAATATCTGATCTGAGCTTATTCAATTAAATGGCACAGGACACTTAAGATAAGCTGTTTTACGGAAAGCATGAAATAATAAATAAGTCGTATTTGATTAATCTTACTTTAATACACAAAACTGTTGTCTGTGTGTTTGTTTGTTTGTTTGTCTGCAAACTGCTCCTACATGATCAGGATTTGAGCAGTAAAACTTTGCACAATGTTGCATCTTAGGTTTCTGAGGGTTCTCATCTATACCATGTATCATGATGTCATCATAATTCTGTGCAACCACCTAGCATTTGGCTAAAAGTGACCTGTTTTCACATTTTAGTACCCCTTTTTTAAATCATCATTGATATTTACACAAGTTATACAAGAAATATTATGGCACCATCATGATACTTGGCAACCACATAGAGATGGGTTAAAATGGCCTGTTTTTTTGTTTGTTTGTCTTGTTTTTTACCTATGTTGACCTACAAGCATCCCATCAATAGCATCCAATCAAATAGGGTGATCGTGGCTCAAAGAGTTGGCCGGAAGGTTGCTGGTTCGAGCCCTGGCTCGGACAGTCTCGGTCGTTGTGTCCTTGGGCAAGACACTTCACCTGCTGCCTACTGGTGATGGCCAGAGGGGCCGATGGCGCAATATGGCAGCCTCGCCTCTGTCAGTCTACCCCAGGGCAGCTGTGGCTACAACTGTAGCTTGCCTCCACCAATGTGAGAGTGAATGAATAGTGGAATTGTAAAGCGCTTTGAGGGCCCCGAAAAGCGCTATATAAATGCAATCCATTGTTATTATCATTTTAATTTTATGACAATAACATGCCATTTATATCTACAAATGGTCAGTAATGCAGATCATAATGCAAACACCTACTAAAAGGCTAAAAATGATCAACAATCACTGTGTAATACAAAATGGACAGATTTCTTCCTTCAAATAAAACTACACAGACTCAGCTACTGTAGCCATGGTTATTGTACAGCTGTTAACAGGGTTAGGGATTGGAGCAGAAAAATCCCTGATGGTGGTGCAACGATAGATAGATAGATAGATAGATAGATAGATAGATAGATAGATAGATAGATAGATAGATAGATAGATAGATAGATAGATAGATAGATAGATA
>NW_005187474.1:2512811-2559226 GCF_000239375.1 Pundamilia nyererei | reverse complement strand
TAGATAGATAGATAGATAGATAGATAGATAGATAGATAGATAGATAGATAGATAGATAGATAGATAGATAGATAGATAGATAGATAGATAGATAGGGCCGACTTCATCCAACCTCCAGAAAGGTTTTCAAACATGTGGTAAACATTGTGAAGGGGTCTATTTTAATACAAACTATGATCTTTTCCCAAACCAACCCAAGATGTTTTGGTCAACCAAAAAGAGACTGGAGAAGAGCATAATCAACGACAACAAAAAATAGCTGGAATCTTTCAATCAAAAGACGGCCATGCACAGGATACAAACCACAGTCTCCTTGGGTAAAGTCATGTGCTAGTATTTTTTATCCCAACCCAAAAGGAGTCTTTGTTGGGCTTTTATTTGGCAAACATTCACATGTTGCTTGAGGAAACAACCTATTCTGTCTCTGAGGTATATAAATGTGTTCATGTAGTCTTGTGTGCAATTGTTGCTTCAAAAATTATGTTCTCTCCTCATTGATTTCTGACTTGTGATACAGCACTTATCCCTAAGCCTTTTTCTAGTGATTCCTGATTAGTACAACAGTGTGCACACACATAATATATCCAGAATTTTGTGCAGCAGAGTGTAGATTTTCTTTTATTCTTACTGGTTAATTATTACACAACCCATTGTTTTTACTGACCCAGTGCAACAGGAAAAGGAATGTTGTTGTCTGGACTTCTTTAAGTTTTCTGTAGACGTTTCACCTCTCATCCGAGAAACTTCTTTAGTTCTAAGCGCAGTTGGTGGAGAGTTGCCCTGGCTGTGTGGTTGAGATCATTGTCTTGCTGAAACGTCCACCCGAGTTTCATCTTCATCATCCTGGTAGATGGCAGCAGATTTTTTATCAAGAATGCCTCGGTACTTTTTTCCATTCATCCTTTCTTCAGTTATATGAAGCACGCCAGTGCCGTATGCTGAAAAACAGCCACACACCATCATGCTCCCAAGTCAAAACCTCACTGTTGGTTTGGTGTTTTTGGGGTGATATGCAGTGCCTTTGACCTCCAAACATGCCGTGTATTATGGCATTCAAAGACTTGAATCTTGGTCTCATCTGACCACACTATATTCTCACAGCATTTCACAGGCTTATCTGTATGTTGTTCAGTTATCTTTAAATGGGTTAGGGTTAACATGTCTTCAACATGCTTCTTTATCACCAACAGTGCTCACCAGAACCTTCAGTAGTGTAAAATTCTTCTGTAACTGGTTTTACCCTTCACGAGATGTTTAATGTGTACCACCTTGGTAATGATACACCCTTTTATAGGCCAAGCAGCTGATATTAATTTGCAGTAAGTGGCAGGAATACTTTATATCTGCTGATAGATTTCAGCTCGTGACCTTTAATGCTTTTTTGCACCTCCCTTCTTCATGTGTTTAATACTTGTTCCCTGTTTGATTTCTCATTATTGCACATAACTTATGGAGATCTATAGTTTGATAATTTTTTTGCATGTGTGAATGGGAAGGGTTCTTATAGGCATCTGCTGAGAATTTCATGTCAATAGCACCTTTAGAAATAGATTTACTTAGAAAATTGGTGACATATTCGATCCTTATTTTGCCCGTATCAGTGCTATCTCCAACCATTATCAAAACACTAAATGAGGGAATTTGTTTTAGAAGAACGGCGCTCCACCTCTTGGTGTTGTTCCAGAGACTTGTCCCCTTTAATTAGATTTCTCTCTGTATGGAAAATGTAAATGCTTCAGTATGACAACAAATACTGTAACTTCTTTTTATTAACAAGTTCGCCTTTAGGCAATAATGTGGGAAAAAGGCAGATCAAAGACAGCTGAAATCAGTTAAAAGCCTCCTTTGTATTTGGCTGTTCATCACTGTAAGTGATTCCCATGATATGGCCCCACAGTCTCAGGCAAAGGGAATAAAGGCCTTTTAACAGATTCTTGCATTGCCCTCTTTTTCCTTCGTGATCAGAAGACATTTTTGCACAAAACTCAACCCCATAATATTTAACATTTATATCTGGGACGAACTCCAATGTCCTGTCCTTTAAAAAAAGAGAAGGGATGAATCAGTTTGAAGTCTGTTAATAAACTAAATGAATCTGGTTTGCCCAAATTGGAAAATCATATATCTGCATGAAACCATCATTATGTCATCTGCCCATACAGTGCCATCGCATTTGCCAGTATATTAAAACTTGTGAATGGGCTAAAAAGTAACATTAATGAAAGGTTTGCTTGTCTTTATTATCACTTTGCTGATTCTCACCTCTACAAAAAACATGACTATAAATTTGGCTTCTTACTCGTATCGACCAACATTTACAGCGTCTGGCAGCTGTTGCTAAATTTTAAGTAACTGTGTGAGGACAACATAAAACAGCTCTATGAGAATCTCTGATTTGGTGCCATCACTTTGAAGCTCAACTATACTGAGTCATTTTTAGTCAACTCATACGCATTAAGCCATATTTATCATGATCACTTGTCTGGTTCGCCACAGAGATAAATAGCAAGCATGTCCTGAAGCAAGTGGTTGAGCACAGAGCGAAAACTCGGAGGATAATCATGGATTACTAATAGTTTCCATGACCGAGATTGCTATAGCATTCTTTGATGGTGCAAAACAAAGCAGCATGGCACACATGATGCTTCAGTCGCGGAGAGTCTGGAGGATGACCATCTACTTTTGATGGGCTTTGCAGAGGAGACAAACATAAGACACTGAGAGGAGCCACACACAGCGTTCCACGTGTGTTTCTTCTTTCTTCATCAGATTTGGACAGTGGAAAGAAATCTTTTTTTCTCAACTCATTGACTCCTTTGTGGGCTGCAGGATTAATGGGACCTTTCCAGCATGAATGGATCACAAAGCAGGGAAATGCCCCGCGTAGGGCGTTGGCCAACTACACGGCAAATACAGATAGATAGACTCAGCACCTCTTACCCGCGAGCAATTTAGAGCCTTTCCACTTAAGCAGCACCTTTTTCAGCTGGAAAGTCCACAAAAGGCTGAGACTGAGCCAACTCTGCTGCACTGCTGTGAAGCAAAAGCTTTGTAACAGTAGTTAAAGAGCTACTCTGTAGGAAACACTGCAGCTTGTGTCATTGTTGTAGGATTTTGAAACGTTTTGCTCGTTGAATGCAAGGACTCACAGATGTGTAAAATTCAAAAGGCTGAAAAGTACACCAACACCCGATTTTATTAAAATGCATCATGGTGACTGTGATGGCTGTTGGCAAATGTTATAAGAAAATTCAGTAAGTGCATCTTTGTGTGGGATTTTTCTGCTTCGAGGAGTTTCTGGAAACACCCATCCAGAGTTAAAAATACATTTTTAATTGGGGTTTCATTTTTCCATGTCTAATACAAAATGAACAATCACAGATTTCTTATTTCAAATAAGACTACAGAGTCTTCGTACTTACTTGCTGTAGTGATGGTTGCTGTAAATCAGTTTACAGGGTTTGGAGATAGGAAACTCTCTGAATGCAGTGCAAAACCCCTCAACAAAGGTAATAATTATTCACAAGAAATCAAAAACCCAAACTTGATATTACGTTCCAAGTTGGCACCCTATTCAAACACTGCATGTTGCTCACCGAGTCCAAACACCAAGAATGTTTCTCTTTGCTTTTGGAACACTTTAAGCATTTAGTAACATCGTCTGACCCAGACAATTAAAGCAATGATAATAATAATAATATTAAAATACAGATAAATCTCTTCCAGACTTTTGGAAAGATTCAATTCCGATATTACTGAAGGGGAATGTAGTGTTGTGGAATTTGTGCAGCACACTAACATCACACTAGCATCCAGTGCCAGTTTACAAAAATACATGCACAGTGTAGCAATTGATTAAGAATTAATTAGCAATTATTAGCAATCATCAAACATTACATGGTTGTTGCACACACAATAACATGCTCTCTTACCAAAAATGGATTTTTATTATAAAGATGTGTAATTTTGTTTTTTACAAATATATTTTTTGCACCACTTTTGTTCTCACACGATCAGTTCACGTTTGATTTGCATATTTACATTAAATTTAAATGTATCGTATCAGATTCTAACAAAAAACCCATCATGCATGTTTTATTCCTTTATGGTCAGTATTGAACATCTATATTTCTTCATCTATGGCTGATTCCTCAACCTTCGCTCTGCTGGCTGCGGTGTCCCACCAGTGGAGTTCAGCTGAGCACACCCAGAGGTGACGCACACACCTGGAGGTCCTCTAAGACCCGGATGGCCCCTGAGCCCAGGCCGGCCCGTATGCCCCCTTTGACCCTGCCTTCCAGGCTGGCCATTGAAGGCTCTGCCAGGACGTCCACGCTGACCTGCGACGGAGTCAAAAATATTGTTTAGTCTTCAGTTCGTGCAGTCTGCTCAGTGAGCTGAGTAATGCTTCTTGTGCAGATTCCAAGACCAGCGTACTTCCAGAGAAAAATCGTTTCATTCTGTCCAAGAAGTACTCATGTTACTGTACACCAGCCCCTTTTCCCTGGAATTTAAAACTAAGAATAAGCTGAACATGCTTAGCAAAGATGTCGACATCAGTTGATGCCTTAATTTCAGTTAAAAAGAAAAGTAAAAAGTACCCTTTGGTCCGGGGTCTCCAGTATTACCAGGCAGGCCGTAACCCTTGGCTCCTTTATCACCTTGCTCTCCTCTGTCACCTGCAATCAAAACACACACGCAGATGCATGAGTTCAAGAAAGATCTATATGTTTGGGCTGCTGGACTACTCTTTACATCATTTCCGCTTCGCCATGCTCTCAAACTTAAGTAGTCATCACTTTGGTCCACTCATTTTCTTGGCTGCCTCATATGAACCAATCAGCCTCTTTCCCTTTAATTCTCAGTACTCTTCTGTCACTCTGTCTTTTAGCCTCACTTCTGTGTGTGACCCAGCTTCTTCCCATCTCCACCTCATCTTGGCCAGACAGAGATCCTCATCCAAGTCTACACATGCTTCATCTTTGCCACCATCAGCATCTAGACGCCGCCATGTAGCTTAATTGGAGTGTAATTGCCAGAGTTCTGACTTTACTACTCAAACTCTATTTTTCAGGAAATCATGTTCAGTTCCTTTCTGAACTCTACTAATGACCAAGCTGTTGATGTTGATTAAACACCATATGTTGTACTGAGATCACTGGTAAATTAATGTTTAAAACACCTTATAAATATTCTTCAGTTTCATTGGCCTGGCAGGGGTATGACCGTGACATCACACTCAGGCCTCAAACCATAAATAAGAAAATGTACACGTTCATGACCAGGAGCTGAGCAACCAAACTGTGCACACGGCTAAAACTTGATGTTGATTATCTATATCAGATATTATGACATCATCATGTTGCTCAAAAATATGATCACACAGAGCACACCTGGACCCTGAGCCCTTGAAGGGTGCAGGTAGATGCTGGGCTGGTGGAAGGCTTAAAAGACTCAAGAGATTTCTTTTTCAGTAGTGTCCATTTGGGACATGATTCTACGACAGTGCAAAATCTGTGATGCAACGCAGCTCAATTTGCTGCCCTGAAGAATTTGAAAAAGAGTCAGACACCATGTATTTTGAGTTGTACTGATTACAAAGGTAAGCGTTCCATTCATAATGTACTGATGTATTTCTGGGGGGTTTTGTCCTGATGTTAAGAGGCCAAAAAATAAAATGATGTCTGTTTAAGTATAGGATATCATAGCCTTCTTTCCAGCACGTATTCTGCCTAAAATAAACCTTAATTAGTTATTATTTTTTCATGTATATTAGACTGTATTCATAAATACAGTCTCCCTTGTTTGTTATCCATACCTGCTTCTCCTTTTCGGCCTGCTTCTCCAGCTTCTCCGTAGAATCCTGGTGGGCCCACTTCTCCTTCCGTGCCATGATTACCAGGATCCCCCTGACAACATCATCAACAGGAAAACACATTGTTAATCTTTTGAGTGTTTTCAGCTTGAACCTGGCCACCACTTAAGTCCTGTTTCACCTCTAACCAGCTCTGAACAAAAAGTCTGACAGGATTTATTTGGCTGATAACTCAATACTCTGATGGGAAAACACTGCATTTTATTGGTGCATCACTTGTTTTAGCACCAAACGCCACAACATCAGGCTTACCATCGAAAATCTAATATAGAGGAATATTTTTATATAGTCATGGTTTCAAGAACATTTATCAGCCAGAGAGTTATTGTGATTAGGAGTTGTGGGACATGAATTGATTCTACACTGTAAAATAATGTGGAAAAGCCTTTCTAATCCAAGGACAGCCTTGATACTTTCCAAAAACCATGCAAAACAGACCAAGTGTCTAGTCTGTGACTCCTTATTTGTCCTCATGGAGACGTGGAAAATTGTGATGTTTTCATTCCAAGCTTTTCTGCCAAATACTTCAGCTCTCTTAGTCCAGTCCAGACCTTCGCAATGTGTTTGCATTTTACTCAGCCAGGCAGACAATAATGAACAATGTATGGAGAATGTACTTGGATTCTGACAGTGTGTTTAAGCTAAAGGTCTGCACAGAACATGTGCAAATTTTTTTTCTTTTTTTTTATAGTAAATGTTCCTAGAGTGTAGACTGATATGTCTTGAACAGTGAACACCCAAAGTGTAAAACTCACCGGTGGTCCGGGGGGTCCTGTCTGTCCAGGGGGACCAGGGGCACCCATGGGAACATCCCCGTACAGAGGACAGACAGCAGCACATGTCCTCTTCACTGAGTTGGCAAACATGGACATCTGCTCCAGGACCACTTTCTTACAAACCTCAATCACGTGTTGAGCAGGGAGGGTCGGACCCTGTGTAAGAAATCATTACCACATCCATCACTGGAAGGATTCCAACCACGGGACATGTAAAATGGATTATTACAGGACGGGGCACGCTGAAGCAACGGCTGCCTCTCTGAGGGAAATGCAGCGAACAAAGCCAACAATATTTCCCGAGGCTCATTATGGATTTATAGCCACACTAAACGAAACTCTTGCTGTGACTCACTACTAACTGCAGGCTAATGAGACACTGTTTAAATGTGTTCTTGACACCAAAGCTGTTACCAAACACTGTGTGTGCCAGTCAGTGTAACTACTAGAGCAAATGATTACTCTGCTCTTTCTGTGCCATTTTTCACAGAACGATGACGTGCCAATTATAGTAGAGACTGCTTTTCATGTCAGTTACAGAGCTAAATACAAACAGTACTACTCTATACTGTAAGCATTTAAATGTTATTTGTATCAGCCAAAAAAAAAAAAAGCCGGAGGCTTGTATTTTACTTACTGGGGGACCCGGCGGCCCCTGAAAACCATCTGGTCCAAGTTCACCTCGAACACCCTTGACTCCGACAGGACCTGAACGTCCAGGTGGGCCTGCAGGCCCGCGCTTCCCTCGTCCTCCCCGAGGACCCTGCTTACCCCTGTCTCCAACCTACACAGGATGTTAACAACATCAGCAGGACACGATTAAGGATGGAGCAAGCGTATACGTCAGGATACAACATGTAATCACTTCTGCATGGATGCAAGCTTTATGGAAAGCATTAACTGCTTAAAATCTGAATGATATGAATGGTTATAGGTTTAGGGACAAATGTTATACTGAATACAGGATATAAAGAAAGTGTAAACAGACATTTAAAGAGTAAAATCTTTCAACCTCCCAAAACCTGCCCTGGAAGTATAATGTATAAATATATTTTTTTTTAAAAACATGATATTTTTATGGACGTTTGAAAATAGAAATTAAATCTGGGAGAGAGCTTTGAGAAATGTGCAGAATTCATTTTAGTGCATTTGTGCTTCTGTTCTTATCACATTGACAGATGTTCTAAATATGTTTGGAATGTTATTTAATGGATTCGTATCATGTGACGATCGGATTTTCTAATCGCCGTAGCTGCAGAAATATTATAGTGTTAGGAAACTCCACACCTGCACAACTCCTCTCTTCAGTGACTCAACTAATCACAACTAGCCTGTTATATTAAATCGGAGAACTGGGTTGATTGCAAATGACAGCTTGTAGTGACAGAAAAAAGGTTCGTGATCCCTCTGGAATTCCCAGGAATTCTGAATTGATTATTCCTAAAATGTGCTCTAATCACAGTTATAGCTGCAATCTAAACTAATAACACAGGAACATTTGTACTTTTCATGCCTTTATTCAACGCATTGAGTAATCACTCAGCGCATTCTCCTTTACTGGCCAGGAAGTGTCTCCTTTCAGCAGACACTTCCTGCAGCTGCTTATGAGTCTTGAACAACAATAAAGAGGAAATTTGGACCATTGCTCCTACAATAAGTCTTTCAAAACATTTCTTGGATTGTTCTTGATGGAACGGACCTCATCAAGTCAAGCCAAAGCTCAACTGAGTCAAGATCAGCACTCGAAATCAGAAAAGGGATTTTTTTGTTTCCCCTCCCCCTTTTCCATAATTCTTGTGCTGTCTTACTCGTGTGCTTTGGGGTATTGTCCTAAGCTTATGTGATGCTGCCCTCACATTCACCTGTACAATTTATCTCAATGGCTGCACGTCTTTCAGAGGTAAGGCAGCAAAACAATTCCAAATCATGATACTCCCTGCACCATCTGTGGTTGGGATGAAGTTTGGGTGTTGCTGAGCAGTTCCATTATTTCCACTTAAGTCTCATCTGTGACAGAACAGAGTCTCAGATGTGTTGTGGAACATCTCCGTGGACGTTTGTAAACTGAGGATGTGTTGCAAAGTGCAATTCCAGTAACATCATTCTTATTTTTAAGTTTTCTCAAGTGGCATTTAAACACTGTAGCAAGTTTTATTAAAGTGTTTTTTGTTACCACCGAACTCTTTGCAGGTTGTGCTCTTGATGTGATCATTGGAGAAGACTTTTGCTTAAGAAAAGTGGCAACAGTGTTCAATTTTATCCATTTTTTTTCTTACTTTGGCTTGAACACCTTGAAAAGTGTACTAGAAAGCAAGATTAATGACTTAGCAAAGTAGGTCGAGCCTAGAGTTGGGAGTTTTCAGTGTCACAGAGGTGGCTCCTTTTTTACCTGGCTAGATCATTATGGGAACTTATGTTGAACACATAATTTGGTCTTTAGTAGATCATGTTCAGAGTTTCAGCACTGCAAACTTTGTGTTGTTGTCATTGGAATGTGCTTGTATTCAGATGGTGATGCAGTAAATATATAAATGTATTATCTGGTGCCATAACTATCCATTATCATTAAGACATGTGTTCAGTGAATACAATTAATTTCACTTCAATTTTGTGACAAACTAAAGCTATTTCCATATCTCCTCTATCAGACTATGGGAACTCAACAAACTGAGAAACCTTTCATTTTCAATTAAACTTTAAAATTTCAGAATTCTTAGAAACAAGCAGCAGCACAGTGAGCACACTAAGGGGTAATATGGATGCATAAACTTGTAAGAAGTGCAAAACTTATGTTGTAATTCTCTCTCACTTAGATGACACTGAGTCTGGAACTTCAAGTAATTACACAGAGTGCAAAACGTTTTTCCTGTAACTGCAATTGAACTCTTTAAATCAGTTTGTTCTTGAAATGGATGTTGTACACCAAGACTTTTAATCATTAGTCGGTGTTATAATTATTATGCTCCAATTTATCGTTAAGAAAAAAACACACATACAGTCTCATGTATGAAATCTCACCTGTCCTGCTGGGCCCTTAACTCCTTGTTCTCCCTTTAAAAAAAATTAATTTGATGTTAAGATAGAAAAAATGAATATGTTGAGCAACAGGGAAAAGATAAGTAAGGCAGTACCTGTACACCTTTAACTCCTTTAATACCCTGGATTCCTGTGTCACCCTGTACAAGGCAAAAGAAAAATAACATTTTCATGATTTTTTGCAGTTATTTTGGTTCATTATATTGATCACATTCACACTGAGCAGTCCCACACATACTTTAGCAGGTTAGTCCCATACACTAAAGTCCAACACTGTTAGCTACTCTACTCTATCATTTTTTGCCAGTGTTCATCCCACATCCACTGTGGGCTGACAGCTGAGATGATCCAGTTGTAGAGCTATGAAATATTTCAATAAGCATATCTCCTGCATGCATTCTAATACCATATGTCCATCCATGCTGACCTTTACCAACCCATATGCGAAAGTCATGTTTGCAAATTGAAAACACTTCTGAACATGCTTTCTTTTAAATTACTTTTCATTTATTGATGTATTTGTTACATAAATTATTTGTTTTTCTTCTTCATGTGAAGTAAAACAGTGGTTTCTGCATGAATATCTCCCCTTTTCATTGGTGTGGGATGTACTGTAAACATTGAGAGCAGGTCCTGTGGGGGAGTTTAGCACTTTTAGTGACCTCCTGTCCATATGGAGAGACAAAAATACACTGAGCCAACATGCCCTGAGCAGCAGCCTCTGATTTGACATATTAAACTGTTTCCTCGAACTCTACCAACTTATGTTACATTAGTGGGCAGCGAAATTAGGGATGGTTTATACAACATTATAAAAAAGTGCTGTCTAGTATCTAATTGGACCTACCATTGTTACCTAAATACAAGGTTGCTTTCCAAACCAGGAAAATGTCTTGGTTTGGACAGAGAATCCATCTGTAAATCTTAAATTCTATGTGGCTCAATGACCCAGCAAATGATTCCCAAATAGCCGCTATAATTGAACCATTAACAGTAATTTTGCCCCCATTTTATTTCTCAAATGGGTAATGGATAGGGATGTATTACCTTGGGCCCTTGTTTTCCAGGCATGCCCACATGTCCCTGTAAAAAGATGACATGGTTTAATAGCTCGAAGAAAATGAACTAGTGTTTGGAAGAGTTAAGAAAAGTCATCTGGAGCACTTACAGTGGGTCCAGGTGGGCCAATAAATCCAGGTCTTCCTGGCTTTCCTGCAGAACCCTTGTAACCTCTGGGGCCCTAGAGGATATAACATTTATTAACCAACCTAAGCTACAGCTTTATTCTTTGTCATTTCCCTTTAGGATGGCAAACTACTTTACAAACAAAATGGATTATGTGCTGTCTTTGGTGAATGAAATGCCTGAAAATGTGACTTACAGTTTGCCCTCTGGGACCCATTTCTCCTGGTGGCCCCAGGGTGCCTTTCTCCCCCTGTAAAAGGAACAAATGGCCAGATATTAATCTGCCAAAAAAACTACATTTTACACTTATTTACAAAACTTAACAATATCAGTGAGTTACCTTTGCTCCACTTTGTCCAAGTTTTCCGCTGAGGCCCTGTGGTCCTTGATAAGCCTGTAGAGAACATATGACATTTACAGTATAATGATAAATGGGCACTGCTTCCAAAATTCTACATAAACATGTCATTATAAGAAGAATATAATACCTCTATTCCTGGATCACCATCTCTGCCAGGTAAGCCCGGATCTCCAATAATGCCCTAAGGAGACATATTATTTTTGCAAGTGCAAGTGAGCCCTCGGGTGTGATGCGCTGAGTGTGTTGGCAGTGAATTACCTTTGGTCCTACGGTGCCAGCTCTGCCCACAGGTCCTTGAATTCCCTAGATTTCAAGACAAAAACACTCATAAGAATTCAAAATTATGTTGTTATAAATGTAATCAAGCAAAATAATATATCCCCACGGTTGATCTGTGACTTACAGGCCCCCCCTTCAGTCCAGGAGTTCCCCTTTCTCCAGGATCTCCCACAATGCCCTGTAAATTCATCATACAAAGTGACATAAGTTAAAATGTTGCTTTATTTGCAATACATTTGTTTCAGTAGTAAATTAATAGGACGTGCCCTCATATAGTTCATGCAGTGTAGGTATCATGTAGGTTATCGCTGCAGTTCAAGCCCTTCTTCCAGTGACTCACCAGCTTACGTTAATATAGTTCAGGCCCTCAGATCTCAGCCAAAATCCAGCCACATGAACTAATGTTGTTTATGGAGACGGCACATAAGCCAAAAACATAGCTCTATTCCAGTGTTTTACAACATTAAAAATGATTTACGCGCCCTTCATGCTCACATAAGGGGATTTTGAAGGAAGCGCACAAAGACTGTAGAGTGTTTTTTTTATGGATCATGGAAAAGGGAATCCCACAACCACCCACCTGCTTTCCTCTAAGCCCAGGTCGCCCTGTTGCACCAGAAGCCCCTTTTTCACCCTAAAAATAAAAACATAACAGTTTCAGATTATATAATATGAGGGAAAAATTAAGTAAACTGTCAGGAAACTTGAATACCTTAACTCCTTGAAACCCAGGAATCCCTTCATATCCTCTGATGCCTTTAACACCCTTCAAGGAGGTCAAAATGTTAGCTATACAGTAATTATATAATGATTTGCTTAAGGACTTACCACTGGGCCTGAAAGGTTAACTTACAGCTTCTCCCGATTTTCCAGTCTCTCCAATGTCTCCAGGTGGTCCTTGAATTCCCTGTAATTACAGTCAAATGTCAACATTAATTTCTTTGAGCCATCTATAAAGTTATATAGCTACAACAACAAACTTATAACTTCATTAAGTGGCTTGCCAATTAAAGCAAGAACTCAAAAGAGTTATTACCGTAAAGCCCGTTGCCCCTTTTAATCCTTTCAGCCCTTTGGGACCTCTGTCTCCCTGTTAACACAGCATCCCATTAATATTCATCATCATTTGTAAAATTCTGAGGTAAAGAAAATGATAAATTACCACTTGGCCCCAGGGTCCTCTCATTCCTTTCTCGCCTTTGATTCCTTCTTCACCCTGAGGATACATACATGCATACATGAGGCTTCATTAATGAATCTTGAGAACGAGCCAAAGTGAAGTGCAGCCCTGATGGGATCGTTTAAAGACAAATCTCACCTTTGGGCCTGGTTCGCCAATGTTGCCATAATCTCCTGTGTTCCCCCTTATGCCCTGCAAAATAAAGTTTGACTTAATCAAAAGCAAGACTTCTTGCACAACAGCTATTTGTTGGTGAAAGGCCCGGGGAGCAGCGTAAAATTTAATTAACGGTGAGTGTTCTCACTGATTACAAGTTAATAAGATTTTTGTCGTTAAACTTTGGATACATCAGACTAAGAGTCTCTTACACTTCAGACTTTCATCCCTAATAAACACAAGGAGGAAAGGTGGAGTGCTAGAGAGATGAGTGACAGGGTGATTTGGGGCAGAAGGACAGCAGCAAGAGAGACAGAAAAAGGGAAGATCTTCAAGCTGGTGTCATATATGGTTTGGAGTGAGAGTTCAGATTGAGCAGTTTGGAGACAAAGTTAGGGAGCCGAGGCGGAGATGGTTTTGATCTGTGCAGAGGAGGGAGAGTGGATATACTATACAAAGGATGTTGAAGATGGAGCTGCCAGGCAGGAGGAGAAAAAGACGACCACAGAGAAGAATCATGAATGTAGTGAAGGGGACCATGCAGAGTGTTGGTGTGACAGATGAGTCAGGGAAAGGGTGAGATTTAGGCAGATGATCCACTGTGGCAACCCCTAAATGGAGTAGCCAAAATGATCATTTGGCCACTGCTAGAATAGAGAAAGAAACATCCATCCATTCACTTCCGCTTATCCTTTTCAGGGTTGTGGGGGGACTAGAGCCAATCCACAATGTCTTAGGGTGAGAGGCAGGGTACCTCCTGGACAGGTCACCTGTCTGTCACAGGGCTAACACAAAGATGGAGACAACTATTCACACTCGCATTCACACCTATGGGCAATTTAGAGTTTCCAGTTAACCTATCCCCACTAACTGCATGTCTTTGGACTGTGGGAGGAAGCAGGAGTGCCGGGAGAGAACCCACGCAAATACGGGGAGAACATGCAAACTCCACACAGAAAGAAAAGGAACTCAGGACCTTCTTGCTGTGTGGCAACAGTGCTAGCCACCATGCCACTGGGCAGCAGAACACATTTTAAATAAAAATACAATTCTTTGCTTCCCTTTCCCACCAAGAGTCAAAACCATAAATCGAACACATATTGCTTAGCTAATGGAATAAATTAGCTAAAGTAGCAAAACCCTTATCATTATGTCAAAACATAAGATTAAAAACACTGCAAAGTCTACCATATAAAACAGTTGTTTGTTTTTGCATTATTTTTGCTTATTTTCAAATTATGCAACATTATTGGCCTTTGTATTAACCTTAGCTTTAGAGCTGATATTTAGACGCACAGCTGGTGAAAATAGCTTTCAGTAGAGAGTGGGACAAATGCTTTGTACAGTGTCACAGCAAATTATTTAGACAAACATAAAAGCAGCACACAGTAAATAATGTTCTTGGCAAATAAAGGAAGATTTGTTTTGCCTTTTTGTTTGTGTTTTAGAGAAAAAGCTGGCTATCTAGTTGTTAACCGTGTCTCTATATTCATCTGGTATTGATCTTTTGATTTAATTCCAAGCAGAAAGAAAAAAATGAGACAGTATATTTCCTAAAATGTCACATTATTGCTCTAAAAATTAGTCCCCAGCCAGAATAGAGTGAGTTTAGTTTAACCCACTTTGACCTGGTGGGAGAGGTGGGAAAAACTTGGTTAGTCTCTTTTAAGATCAGTCATTTGGTGCTCGTGTGTAATAGATAGGTGTAGTATCTATTTTATCATTGATTGATTTCTTTTTTTTAATCTTTTGATCTTAGACTAGACCATCTAATGCTAAGCTAACATTTTCAAGGCTAGAACTTCCAAGTATTAAGCTTACCATTTGGAACAAGTTTATTTATTTTTCTTACTGTCAAACTAGTCTGAGAATACAAATAAGTTTAAATACTGTAAATGTCAGCGCTCTCATATTAGTCACTTCAATGAAAAATATACACTAGCACTATTTAGGAAAGCTTGGTATAACATGGATCACTGTTGTTTGCACAGATGCTGAGTTCCTTAGTAGTAGAAGGAAAAGTGTTTCCCAATTGGCTGCATTTCACTAAGTCAGCAAACACATTAAGCAAGGCCAGGATGCCTTTGTCGTGACAGTTTATTTGTCTATCTCACTTAAAGCTGTCTTTACGCAGACTCAGCTGGATGGAGTTGAACCTCTAAACAGTGAGCCGAGAGGCATGACCTTGAACTTTATGACATATCAGAGGCAGTGAGGCTGAGAGGAGCAAAGGACCACCCACCACCTGAGATGGGCAGTTCATATCCTCTGTGCCAGGAAATGCCCTCGTCAGATGCCAGCAGGGAAGGAGATAATCAAGCTGGGGTTGTGTACTTCACAAGCCAGCAGGAGATCAAAACTCTAACCACTTACACAAGACAGATGTTTATTCCCAGAGGCGCTACAGCCGCAATTTGGGACATGAATAATGTAGCATGTACACTTCTGGAAATGTGCTCTAAGTGTATGTGAGTCGACACTCAGGCAGCATGGGAGATTTCTTTGAGAGCAAAGGGCATGTTAAAAAGCCAAACTGACGCACAAGTATAAAAAAAATGCTCCTTCTTTAAACACATGTTCAGAGACTTTCTGATCCATGCCAATAACAGTGACTGCTAAGCATCAAAGAGATTAACAAGTCATAAATTTAAAGTGGAAATAATCACGTCTGCAGCTCTCTGAAGGATAGAAAAGTGAGAGTATTTATTCATTCACTGATGCATGTATAACTGGCTCCGTTAGCCTAATGCTTTAATCTTTCGAATTTTCTGACACCTTTTCTCTTTTTCCCAAATCAGTCCTCCTCTTGTAAAAGAATTTGCCTTTTAGAGAAACAATACATTTGACAATTTTTACACAAGAGTTAAGCAGTCTAATGCCACTCATTACCAAGCACTTGGAGGGCACGGTTATTGCTCAACTGCCTTGTTTTCCTGTGTGTGGGATTCATTACATTTGGCGCGGTTTCTTCCAAATGGGAAAGCAAAACCATTACAAATCCTGTGATCGTTTGCCAGTTTGAGTTTAATCCTGTATTCTAAAACAACAGCGCCTAAATTTTAAGATGCAAATGCATATTTCAGAGCTACAACAACAGCTTATTGTCGCATCCATGTTGGTTCATGTTTATCTAGGATTCTTCAACATGAGTTTTCGAACTGTGAATGGAGCCCCCGTGTTTACTATCGCTAAGCGCTTCTGCTTCCAGATCTGTTTCCATCCTGTCGTCTCTCAGTTGTGCCTCGGTTGCCATTTTCCACAGCTTTGCTGCTGTCTCACGAATGAACGTTTTACAGTCTCCCTCACCCACAAGCCAGCTTAACTCTTTATTGAGCGGCAAGAGGAAGAAGATTCTGCTCATGCTGAGAATACGTGATGTATTGTATACTGCAGTATGCATTCATCCAGTGAGGTTTGACGCTTTCATGGAATATTGTATATTTTTTACCCAGTTCCCTGGTCTCCCTGGGTCTCCATCCTCTCCCGGAAGGCCTCTATGACCCTGCAGAAGAATAAAAAATATGGCATGACAGATTCAACTTGTCTGTCAACTTGAGCCAGTTGCATGCAGAATGACATTCACCTTTGGTCCTGGAGCGCCCTGGATGCCAGGCTGCCCATGCATACATTTGCAAGAGGGTCTTCCCCCTGTGAGGCCGATCACTGCATATCCTCCACACTGCAATGGACATATAGGTAACCATGTGACTCCACACATACTCCACACCTATCACTAAAAACAGAGATGCAGTGATGTTAGATGGATGACTCACCATGCTCGAGAGCTCACAGCAACCTTCTGAATAGGCCTTTTCTGGGTCACATGACACTTCCATCTGCTGTAAATCCACCTTGAAAGAAACGGAAGATAATATGAGAAAATAAAGCTATATAAAAAAAATCAAAACAAAGACTAGTTAAGATAATTGCAAATGCAAAGTGTCAACATACAGACACAGAGCGATCTCCTGCAGCACGCTTTACAATGGAGGTATATCCTTGGTGGATGATTGGCCTTGGCTCATCAATGGACTCCACTCTGATCTCTTCACAGTCTATCAGCAGTTTCACCTGGCTGCCCTTCACACTCAGTCCTACCTTGTGCCACTCTCCATCAAAGACCTTCTCCACACCATGGAAGGTCCTCAGCTTCTGGCTCCCATGGGGGCTTGTGAAGAAGAAGTCTAAGGAACGTGTATCACCCTGGAACCGAAGGCCAACCTGCTCTTGTCCCTCAGGGTCACTGATCTGCCACAGGTTCCAGGACTCCTTGGCAGTGTCTTTGGTCACCCTAAATGTTGCAATGACCGAGTAGTCGGAGGGAAGTCCATCTGGGTACACGTCGCTGTGGCACAAGAATCAGGTTTAGAGGGCTGGGTGACTAAACAGAGGGTACTTTATTTCAAAAATCAGCAAAAAAATTCTGGGAATTTAATAGTTTTATTTTATATGAAGAAGTAAAAACTGAGACACTTGAACTATGGTGGTGGTGGAGTTTTATATATCACTAGTGCCAAAGTTAGCTTGGTAGCTAATCTACAGCTGTAGTCTGCACAAAACTAAGAAGGAAAAAAAATGTTAAAATGCATTTTCTACATAATAAAGTGTCAATCGATGTTGCTAAGCTTTTAAAACAGATGTTTTAAACGGTGAACTTGCACAAAGGCAGGATCTCCCTCTCTGAGCAAAACGAAGCCATCATTAGCACCTGTGATTTTCCTACTGTGACAAGTCAAATTCTCTGATGTGAAAAAGCTCTACTGTGGGAACTTGACCTGCAGTGACACCTGTACCAGAATCCTACACCACAGTTGTTTGTTCATACTGCAGACACAACAGTTGTCAGTGTTAAGTTGTTCAACAAAGAGAAATTTAACACCAGTCTTGAAAGATTAAAGGACTCAGCTCCGTTTGCACTCCTGACCAGATAAAGTGTGATCAGAGGTGTCCTCTGCTGCACCTGTGACCACACCTGATATTCAGTGTGCACTCCTACACACACCTTGGTTACACCACTTGAGATCCGTATCAAGTAATATATTATATGAAAGGGAATGAAGAGAGCTGTACAACAAACTTTTTTATTTTGTCAGCATGATGCCCTAAGATCTCACAATGACGCCTTATGGTTTGGCAAAATCGCACACGGATAACTATATCTTTATATTCTCAAGTTTTCACAGCTTATAGAAGCTAAAGATTTCAGGCAATTCTGCTCCAGTCATATGAATAAAGATATTTAAAAGTCAGCATGTAATGCCTCAAGGTCATAGGCCAAAGGTCAGACATCAGCCAATAAGAGGAGGCTGACATCCTCATATTATAATAAAACAACATAAAACATCAAAGTTTTAGTGTAGACCTTCGGGGGAAGTTCTCAGAGTGCTCTTAAGCTAGTTTTTAATTATTTCTAAGCTCTAGTGAGGTTTAGCAGATCTGTACCTCATGGACTTCTGTAGATGGATGGAGGGGTTGATACGGTAGGCCACTGCCTCAGGTTGAGAGCCGTCCACCCTCCTCACTCCTCTTGAGTCAGGCACATGAAACTCCTCCAGTAAGTCAAAACCTCGCAGCACAAACACTCAGGTTAGTTTGCTTTATAACTGGTTGAGCATCAAAGGTGTTGGACTATTTCTGAATCTTACGTCACTGCTGATATCACCGACTTTTATTAGATAGATGCATTACTCAGTGTTGTTATTAATGCCATCTAATCAGTGAGGTAATCCATTAAACCCATTAGCACAACAAGGCTGTTTATTTTCCTTCATGGGTGAATTTAACCACTAAATTTTAAACACTGGATGCTTTGTACTGCACTCTGAATGAGATCAGCATTGCTGCAGAATTTCCTGTAAATGTTCAGATTAAAGCTGGGGAATGTTTATGATTACAGACACTGTGACCTAAATATACACCTGCTAAGAAATATTAGCCTTAGATTTTTTGGAAAACACTGTTGCCAGGTTATTTTTATGTGAATTGGCTTGTTTGTGACTTTAATCTGTGGATACTGAACAGGACACCATAGCTAAGAAAATGTTTTAAAAAAAAAATGTTTCAGGCTGCACACTCTTTGGCTCCAACTAGTAATCTAATCCTCAAAACATTTGTTCCTGATTTCTCTCTTTTTTTTTTTTTTTTTTTTGCTGCTCTGTTTTCTATCAAAAGAAATAAAAACACAACGATAACTGTTTTTTAGTGACAGCGTAGCTCTGCTGCAGGAGTTCAAAGTTTAATGTGCAAATCTTAACCCTAGATTGACCTCTGCACACCTTTTACTGTGCATATTGGCATGGAGCAGCTGTTGGACCAGGCACTGGGCTGACAAACAGTGACATCTGCTGGTCAGAGTACAGTAGTGGGCTACCGTTTAGAAAAAAAGAAAAAGAAAAAAACAACTAATTCTTAATATGATATTTAGGATTATAACTGCCGTTTACTTTTTTTTACCACAAAGGGCTGATCTGAGATTAGATGGCATCATGTATAACAAGAGCTGCACCCACACAATCAACCAACACCTGTCTACATTTGGTTATGATGCATAAAAACTTGTTATTTTTATACATTCGAAAATAGGCAGTAATATGAGGTTACGCATTTAAAAAATGCAAACTTACTTGGCAACTTTTGACACTGGGCCGGTCGCAAAAGAGAAAAGAGAGCCACAAACACCAGCATATTTTTCTGAGCTGGCATTTTCAGTTTTTTGATGTCTGGGATTATAAGTGCCTGTAATACAGCAATTAAACAAACCAATAATTCTAAGAGATCAGGTCGCACACTATGTTAATATAGGCTTTGTGAAACTCTCCGATGTCGTCCAAAAGTACTCCCTACCCATGCACAAAGGTTAAAGATATCAAAAGAATAGAAGGAAACTAAGAGTAATAATAATACCAATAAGAAAGCATTTTTCTGACTATGTTTTATTGCAAGATTATCTTCAGTATGAGCTGTAGTTACAGCTTTGCCTACGCAAATGATTTGCAGTTTAAGCACCTAGAATATTACCTATACTATGATTACAAAACTAGATAACATGTGTAACTGATCCAATTAAAATGTCCTCAGCTCAACAACCTGATATCCTTTATTGCTTTTAAAACTTTCCTGCTACCTCCTTAAGTTGTATTAAATGTAAAAGTTAAGAAAACTGTATGGAATATTAGAATTACTTACATATTCCTGTGAAGCTTCTGGGAGTTCCCGTTGATGGATCTTTCCCAGTTTCTGGTGTGTGGATTTAAACCGTTCTAAAGTGCCATCACAGGGCCGGTGTTTGAGCTGAGCAGGAGGATCATTCAATCACAGGATCCCTGAGAACCCCTGAGCTCCACTCCACCTTTGGTCCCCAAAGGATCCTTCTCTTCTCATACGCCAGCCAGACCTAAGATGACTAAACAGCCCTGCGTCACCAC
The DNA here is from genome assembly GCF_000239375.1 of Pundamilia nyererei. Lineage (NCBI taxonomy): Eukaryota > Metazoa > Chordata > Actinopteri > Cichliformes > Cichlidae > Pundamilia > Pundamilia nyererei. The sequence continues at coordinate 2,538,954 of NW_005187474.1, read as the reverse complement.
ATTGAAGAGGTGCAGGCATACTTCATGCAAGTTAAAACTACTGAAATGATGCTTCAGTGTTGGAAACTAATCCTGTCCTTGAACTTTGATCAAAATTTTGATCAGTTATGCTAAAAAATAGTTGAATTTAGTGATTTGCCTGCGGAAAATCAGTTTCTCTGAGAGAAAGATGCAGTATGTCACAGCTAAACACAAGACGCTCTGCAAACATTCCATGTAGAAAAGATCACACCTTCAATCTAACCCGCCACTGCACCTAAACACTGCTGAATTATGCTGCATACAATAAATACCGGCAACACATGAAAAAACAAAACAAACCCAGAACAAAACTGGTTTGAAATTTTGCTTAATAAAACAAGTTCCCATTTCCCAAGTTCTCCAGCTTATGTAAAAAAAATTGACAGACAAACAGAGATGACGAGAAATATCCATCCAGTCTCTTTCACTTATCCAAATCAAGGTTGCGGGGAGCCCGGAGCCTATTCAGGGAAATCTTTCAGACAGCTATTGAGAGATTGGCTGGTGGTGTGACCAACATCAGAGCTACAGGGCCATTGTGAAGTTGCCCATGCAGCTAAAAATAACAGAGGAGACAGAGGCGATTCTGTGGTGCACACCAGTCTCTGGTGGCTTTCTGCAAGCAGGTTTATTACAAAGTAATGTTACAGTAACAATTTCAGCTCTACCGAAATTAACCATACATTGACATGGATGCACAGAGAATGTCTACATGAAGTGGTACCTCTTCGAGGTCAGAGTACTCATTTGCTGTGAGGTGGTTAAACAAAAGACGGGCTGCAGCTGCTGACAAACGGGTACATAAAAGCATCATGGTTACGAGGTTTTTGCTACTTGTCTTAAATAGGGGTTTTCGAAGGCTTCTGCAGTGCTTAGTGGGGTTTATTGTAATATATTGCATTGCCCTTTAAATGCATGTTGGCAGTATAACATAGCACTTAAATAGATAATCGCAGTGTGTCAAACGGTACCATAATGCACCATCTACTCCAAACAAAAGCATACATAAATAATAGTACATTCAGTATCCTGCATCTTTGCCCTTCATTAGTGTAGAAATGTTAGTTCGGCTTGATCATTCCCAGATTTTCTAGTGTTCATCAATCCTCTTCAGGATTTGCATAAATAAAAATAAAGTACAATAAAAACAATTTGGCATATTTTCACAAAAAATAAAATACATTAAAAACAAATACACAAGGCCATTGACTTTCCATTCTCACAAAATATTAAACAATATTGCCTCTTAACAGAATATTTTACATCTTTGCAAGAATTTAAATAACACGTGACACATTTGCAGTCTTTTTTACTTTTTTTTTTCTTTAAGTTACACATCTCCAGTGTCCATTATGTGTTTAGGGTGCAAATAGCTCCTGGGTTTGTTGTTTGTTTGTTTTCAAGGCCACTGTCTATCGCTTCAATCCCTTGGCCAGTTTGCTTGTAGGGGTCATTCTTCTTTGAGGTGTGGGGATCTTAGAGGGTTTCCCTCCGTGTTGACGGGACGCGGAGCGCGGCGTCGCTCTGGCAGAGTCGCCGACCGTCTCGGAAACATCTGAACACACGGATTGGATGTCTGAGATGTCAAAGTCGGAGGCGTCACTTCCTCTGCGACTGCTTCCTCTGCTTCCGGCTTTACTTCCTGGTCGGCTGGAATTTTTTCTCGATTCTAGAGAGATAAAATCGGGAAACACTTTAAGAAACACTGAAAAAGGAATTCAAATTTAGATGTGAGTGCGATGGATAGATGTGGAGAAAAAGTTGCAAAGATGATGCTTTCTACTCACCACCTATTGTCTGCGTTCGAGCTTTTAGTACAGCAGCACTGATCAAGCTTCCTTCTTCACCTGACTGAAATCCTTTGCCGGACAGGTACCCAGGCAAACGCAATTTGCTGCCTTGAACCGCATTACTCTGCGAAAGAAACAAACTTTTATTAAAATGTAATCAGATGCAATTATTAGTAAAAAAAAAAAAAATAGGAGACTAAATTTTTAAAAATAAAAGTCTTGAGTATGTATATGTAATAATGTATGTATGTATATGTAATAAAAATTAGTCTTAATTCTTATTTTTTTAAAAAGAAACATTTTAGTAAAATCATAATTTTTCCCATAACTGAGGTGTGTCTGTCAGATGCAGTTAGTATGAATTCATGTACAGCAGAGCAATACGTCATTAGACATTAATGACATGCAGAGGCGACGTATGAAGTTGTACATGATGTAGTGGTATAAAAAATAAAGGTTAGGAAAGAAAAGAGTTAGTGATTGAGCCAATTATTCAAGAAAAATAAAGGTTACAAACCCAAATAAAATCTAATAAGCTCATTTTGCATCTTCAAATCCAATGAAGTCAGAAATAAATCTACAAAAAGGCACTTTTTGCTTCTTCTTCTTTTTTCTTTCTTTTTAAGATTTTTTAATAGATTTCAGTTGGGTCATATATCTGAAGTGTTTCACATCATGTGCTGTATTATGACTATACCTCTGAGGATGAACCTTGGCTCCCAAAGGAGTCTGATGATTTAAGAGGAGTGGAGGGTTTGCTGTTTGTAAGCCATGGCTTATCATAATTGCGGGTTATGTGTTGGGGATTCTGGGGAACAACGGCAAATCAAAAGACAGAGATATGGATTCACAAACTCAAAAACTATCAGGAACACTAGATGGAAGAAACACAGAAATCAAACAACAAAATGACCAAATTCTGCAAGGGTAATGAAAAAAACAAAAACAAATTAAAAAGCAGATAAATGAGAGGAAAATCATGATGGTGGTGGAGAGGTTGGGGGTGAGACAGAATGAGGCAGCAGCCAGCTCTAATGGCAGATGTAGCCTCTCACCTTGGGTGTGCTGGTCGCTGCTGGGTTGATGGGGACGGGGAGGCTCTGACTGGAGGTGGATCTGTTGGGAGAAGCTCCTCGAGATGAAGGCCGAGACCTCCGGCCTCTGTAGCGGAAGCTTGCCATCACTTGAGTGGTTCCCTCTGGGAGGATGAACTTCTCTCGCAGCTCCACATTGGTCCTGCCTTTAGCTAAGAAAGACACTCAAAATGAGCCATGATGCACAAATACACCTGTCACTGTTATTTTTGTGTTAATGGTGATTAAGATGATGGTGAGTTAACAACCCATCCCCTCATTTCTTTATATTGTGCCAGAAAAATGGGAAAGAGATGCCGAGATTTATTAAAACATGCAGACTGAGAGTAAATGGGAAAACAGTATATGAGGCGAAGTCTGAACAATTCTAATGAGCTTTTCTTCTTCAGCACAGTTTGAACTCTCTTATGAAAGGCTTCTTATAGTTTCTGATACTTAGCAGTCTTCAGGAATAGCTCTCCAATCTTACTGAAGGATATTCAAATGTCTTTTTTAGATGTTGGCTGCATTTTGTTGCACAATAATAATGTTGAGCTTCAGGCTCAAGGGAGCCCAATCCATGACAGACAGTGTTTCACTGTGAGCTCAGGATCACTGTCATCCTGTTAAATGACGCTGTTGTCAGTCAGATCCTCTCCAGATGGTATTGTATGTATGTGGATCCAAATCTAATGGTAGTTTTTTCTGTTCATGATTCCAACAATTTTGACAAGATCCCCGACACCACTGACTGAATGAAGCTCAGAACCCCACTGAGATTTACAGATTGCTGCAGACACTTACTGCTGTGTCTGTCCTGACTTCTTCAGTACATATTGATCACTATTTGAACCAAAAATTTCAAATTTGAATTTATCACTCCTTAAGACATGTTGCCACTTATTTTCAGTGCAGTTCTTGCCTAATTTGGTGCGCATCAGCCTCTTCTCTGTTTCTTATTCTTAAAAATTGCGTCCTGACAGCCACATGAGTTTTTGCAACAGGCTCTTAGTAACCAAGTACCTAAATATACCATTTAAAACTGGTTCTTTGCTAGATTGTCTGATGTGTGTAGATAACACTGCGTAAAGTTGCCTTGATTTATGTTTTAATGATTCACAGGACGGTGTTATTCATCTTAACAAACAAAAAGCATTCTTCTGATGCTAGTCAGAATAAAAATGAGTGAAAAAGCAGCCAATGTCCAAAGAAACATTTTGAAAGACCTCCAGAAACCCAGAAGAACTATTGCTCAAGACCACTTTCAAAAATTTACCAAACATTCTGGATCCTTCGATGCAAAATATAAAGAAATGAGGGGTGGCTCCAGACTTGTGCATGTCTTGTCGTGCACAACACTGCATGCTAAGCTGTATTCCCGGCTGTGTAGAAATCTGTTGCTTCTAACGGTAATATAATGAATTGGAAATTTACCAATGTATTTTTCTTATAATCATCACTGAACTACACAGCAATTTCCAGGCGACCCCAAAGAACAGACCAATGAAATGTTATCATGATGTGACTCAACAACAAAACAGCTCATGCAGTTTCATATCTCATCCATACTGTTGAACAGACGTCCAGTTCCTGTTGCAACGGTAGTGGAATAAGTGACAGCGAGAAAACTAAAATAAATCAAAGTGAGTCTAAACACTCTCAAAAACCAAAGAAGAAGAATTATAGGAAACTAAACTACAGCGTATAAACTAAACAGTACGGTTACATTGAAAACAAACAGACCTGCATGCAGTTTTAAACACTAAGCTACCCTGTCAAACAAAGTAAATGGTGTAAGAAATACTGCTTCGGTTTTGTGGCGTGTGTTTCATAGAGGCAATGTAACCATTTTCCCCTATGAAGGAGCCTATACTACCAGGCAATACAGTCAGATAAGCACAGCTCGAACCCTGGACTGTAAAAAGAAGCTTGACTCAGAGCTCCCTATGACATGCGGCGTGAGTAAAATGAGCCAGTTTCATTGTGCTGAAGTGCTCGAAGGTGATGTGATTCCCACAAACAACTGCATGCATGAAAACCAGCCGCAGCTGAACGACAGCTGACTGCAGGTGGAGCCGGTTTCCGAGGATGACATTCTTTCACACTGAGCGCTCACACGCAGCTACAGTACGGCACACACCAGGACCAACACAAGCTCGGATGTGCAGACACACATACCACTGGTGGGTTCATGGAGCAAGGTGAGAAAGTTTGAGATTTGCCAACCTATAGGAGACTGAGTAATTGAAGAGTTTGATTCCGAGCGCAACATTTTGCTCCCGTGGTGATGCACTAGAAGAAATGTTCATGTTGAGCAGGAGGCGGGTTTAGTGGGAAAAACAGAAATTGATCATTAATACAGATGCTAGCAGAAACATGTCGGAGTACCAAAGCTAAATGTGGGTCGCATTATGGTATATATAAGTATATATGTAGGCAGCACTGTTAATAAAAATATGCTTACAAATGAAATATATTTTTAACAGATGATTTAACTGTGTTATCTCATTCAAGCGTTCAGTGTTGAGATAGCGGGAACAAAAGAAAATAAACTCATTTTAACCCTCAGAAAATTGCAGTATATTATGTAAAGATATAATATAATATATTGCATGAATTATCGATATATATGTGATATATCTTCTATTTTTAAGCTCCAAGTTGCCATTTCAAACAGGCCTATATAAATAGACATTGGACAGTAGTTACATTTCATGTTTCAATAACTGAGCTAACATCACTGAATACACAGTAATCTTAATCCAGATCATCATCATCCTCCATGTGTGGGTAGTAAAAAACAGTGATATACAATCAAATTCTTTCATCGCACGCGAACAAAGAAAGTGAAAGTCAGTACAACAGCTGACCTTTAAACAAAATTGGATCGTGACTCCTCAAAGTTAACCTTTGAACTCACCTCGACAGGGGTCATTCTTCACCAGAAACTCGTCCAGTGCCATCCAGCCTCCTCCCACCCGCACCATCACAGTGCTGCGCAAAATTCTCACAAGGCGAAGCTGCTGAGAGTCTCCAAACTGCGATGGGGGAAGGAAAATAGAGAGGGGAATGTGTGAAAAACCTGACCTTCCTGTGAGCACATCCACACTGCAGACCAGAAGCTGTGCAACACTGGAAACCAGAGTGGAATGAAGAGTTACATTTATTCCAGCTAATTATTTTAATTGTGGGGGAGCAGATGGCTTTCATCCAGATTATTTCACTGAGCTTCAAAAACGACCCGTCGGAAAAGATTCACATCTGCTTCTGGTTTCTCTTATATGTTGTACAGGTTTAAACACACACACGTAGACATACAATCATAAACACAAACAGATTTTGACACAAAAACATGAATTTTATCTTTTCATTCTCAGACACAACAGAACACAAATTACACAAAGGTCAATCCAACTTTTTTTGTTTTCTACAAGCGTGTGCTATTGTTTTACTAGTTCTAGTTACTAGTTCTAGTTACTCATTGAGTTCATGCTACAGTAAACTGACTACTTCATAGTCATTGATTCATTTACTATACACTACAACTTGAAGTAGAGCCTGACTGATTTTGTTAGTTGATATTCATTTACTTCAGATATCCCATACAGGATATTGGTATCTGTGTAAATAAGACAATAAAATAATTACACAACATAACGTTCAAAAAGAGCTTTTTGTGACATTATCATGAATTTTGTGAAGCCCGAATGATTTTTACTGATACCCGTACCAATGATATTCCAATGGCCAATATATTTTTCTCTGTCATGCACAAAAAACCTCACATTGGTTATGTGAAGTTATTTATTTACATGCCCACCTCTGCTCGGAATGTTTTCAGAGCGCCCTCTGGTGGACACACATCAACACTCATAACATGGTTGAATGGTTATTTCTCCCGTCTCTTTTTTACTTTTTAATTTTCATTTATCAATCCCAATAAATGCTGATGCTGACAGATTAGCAAATAACGTTTTTTCCTTTAATCATATAATTTCATTTGTATTTTTAATTAGAGCTATCAGAATCAGCCTCAAAGCCATATCATCAGTCAGGCTCTACATTCATACCTGCTGCTGTTGAGGGTTAACTTAATATGAGATGTTGTAAAGCAGTAAATACATCAAACTTCACAGCTTTACAAACTTAACCAGCCTATTTTTTCCTCTCTTTTTTCAGTGATCACTGTGTAATTGTGGTTTCTGGTTGTAATGTCTATGTGTCTGGCTTTATCTCAGCAATGTAAGACTCCACTTTTACTGCAGAAGGAGCCTGTGAAGAAAAAAAACACCATAACTGAAGGCACATGATTACACCACCAGGGGGCCCCAGTGTGTAATAATTTGACTTCATGTCACCTACCACACATAGCAGACATAGGAACAGTGAGCATGTTATGGGGAGAATGATTCAAGCTTTATGAGGGCATACCACACATGTCAGCCAGTTGGATGAGACCATGAGCATCAGGCACAAAAACGGAGTTTGCAATTACAGCGTGCATGCTTTCTGTCAAAATCAACATCACATTCTGATCAAACGCACAAACATCAATCTCCTACAATCCAGCACTTTGTTGCACTTTCTACAGCTACAAATACTCAGGATGCATTGACACTGATGCAGATCCAATGCAGCTAGCTCCAAATGGCACACATGAGGAATGGTTCAAATCACTTCTGTCTAAATCCACCACCACAGTGTGACACGCAGACATGACCAAACACTGATGACGGTCCACTAACTTCCTATTATCATATGGTATCTCTTTAACTGATAACAAAAATCCTGCACTTGTATGATTATCATAATGATTTAATGCCACTGGTGAGTCTAGTGATCAAATACATTAAAGGTGATGATGATCTGGAGTAAAAGGAGGCACAAGAAACAGCTTAAGAATAACCATTTACCAGAATACAGCTTTCCAAAACTGCAACGTGTAGGTGGGGGGTAAGATTTTGATTTTCCCTGTTTGCTATTGTCTCATCGCCGATTAAGGAGTCATGTAAGCAGTGAACCAGACCAAACTGTCAAAAGAATTATTTTTAATTTATTGTTGTGTGATAACAATAATACAAACTAGTTCATAAAGCATCACTAACGCCCCTATCCCCTCTCACTGACCCCTCAGTAATGACCTTTTTCCGACATGCAGGTTGCCAGCACATATTAACAAAGTAAGAGAAGTGAAAAGCAACGTGTTCATTGAAATCATCAAAGTTGCCCAAATAATGTAATAAATAGTGTCAGCCAGTGCTGAGGTAAATCATTCCCATGACACTGAAGCACCAAAGGCAAGCACACAGAAAGCATTATTGTATGCCCAGCAGATGAATTTATGCCCATGAACCAGTAAAATATGGGCTGAAATGGTACTGGCACGCCAATATTGCATTTTCTGAAACTCAAAAGCAGATATACAGATATATATATATATATAGAAACATTAATTGCACTAATTATAACGCAAATAAGTCTTATTTCCCCCCAAAAAACATAACCTATGTGAAAAGAACAAATTTAGATTGGACATAAACGTCGACTGCCATAAAACTTGAAAGCATGCTTCTTTCATTTACTCATTTTAAATCAGATTTAGAGTTATGTGTGAAGCTACCATAAATTCTCAGACCAAACACACATCTCAGGCCAGTGTTAAATAAGGTTAGATTAAATCAGCAGGCCATAGACTTTTTTTATTTCTACTTCTGAGTTCCAGAACATCTGAGAACATCAGCCAGGAATCTGGGCAGAAAGTGTTAATTGGACAGCAAACGTGGTAAACGAAAAAAGGACGCAAGGCTCGATAAGGCACAGAAGAGAAGGAGGGAAAGAAAAGAGGATGTACCTGATTTCCAAGGTAGAACTGGTGATATGAGGAACAATAAAAAATATAAAAAGGTTAGCACACATTCGCACTTTTGTCATCATGTTCAACACTTACCTTTAACAAGAGTATTCCCTGAAAAGTCTTTTATTTTAAATTATTTCATAACCATGTCACAGCTTGTATTGCTTAAAAAGATTTCACTGTTAGATAAGCCAAACACATAAAAATGTGCTTACCCGGTATTTATTGGCACCAATTTGCTCCACCTGGAATCGTTTTGGACATTTGCACTTCGCCACTTGGCGCGTGACCTGCGAACGCATCATTTTTTTTATTAAGCGACGCCACACATTTGAAAATGTGAAATTAATGCCGCAGGCGTTCTTATTACCTCGTCCTCAATTTTGTCAGCATCTGTTAGTGGTTTGTAAGCGTCTTTGTTGGGATGTAGAGCTGCTACAAACTCGTAGTAGTCAATGTAGCCGTCACCGTCTCTGTCAAAGATGTCTGCCACGGCGCTCATCTCCAGACGACTTGTTGGGAATTCTGTTGAAGAGACACTGAGTGTTGCAAAAAGGAGCATTTTGTTCAGCGGTGTAGATGTTTTTCAGCTTTGAGTCTGACACTTACTGGAGGAGAGGATGCCTTCTATGAACTCCTGTCGCGTCACTTTGCCGTCTTGGTCTTTGTCAATGCGGCGGAAGAAGTCCATGACGCGAGACTTTTTATGGTTCATCCAGCGCATGTAACGTTTCCGCCACACATCAAAGTCAAAGTTGGCAAATTCTTTCAGCTGAGCAGATAAAGAAAGAAAGGTCAACATTAATAACTAAAAAGCTAGAAATTTGCAGAAAAATGTCTGCAGATTTTGCTAGATTACCTCCTCCAGTCTGTCCAAAGCATCATTGAGTTTCCTCCTTCTGTCCAAAGCCAGCAGCCACACGTGCTGCCACTTGGTCACCAGCAGGTTAACCCGTGGGTTCTTTGTTTCAATGGGAGCTTGTGTTGATGACGCATACATCGCTTGCGTGGGAGAACGTTTTCCTGTAAGGGAAAGACAAAAAACTTTAAAATGACTGTGTTTCCACCATATAATCAGGAGGAATGCATTCACACTGACATCATTCCAGGTGCTAAAATGGGCAAATTGAGGATGTCGTGTCACCCTGAAGTGATTCAGCGCATAGCCAGATGGCTCGGGTCATACTCTATGAGGAACAGTGATGGGATACATACTTCCAGCTCTTCCTTTGTCCAACACGGGGATCTGAGACTGGATCTGGGGCTCCGCAGCAGCCTTCCTTTTGTGTGTCTTGGTGATTTTGTCAACATCTGGTTGCTTCCTGGTCATTTCCTCCATGAATGCCTGCAGGGGGTGAGCAGCAGTAAACGACTGTTAACTGAATGCCCACGCAATCATTAAAATATGGAATTAAAACAAAAACTAAATTAAAGTTATAAAATTAGATTTATTATCATTTGCTTTTTTGATGTACCTGGTGTTCTGCTATGAGGTTTTTGACCTCCTCGATCTCCTGAGGGAGTGGCTCCTTATCCTTGTCGTTGAGGTTGGTCTCAGCCCACTGTAGCCACGTCAGAAGATTTTCCAGCAGCTCCTGAGTAGCTAGCAGCTCAGTGAGGGCTGTGGCCAGTCGCTGCTGGTGCTGTCTGGCCCAAGCCTGCACCTGTGTAACAGCAGTAATACACTTATATTACTAATAACTAAATTAATTTCAGATACACTGAAATCAAGTTAACTGCACACAACTTGATTTTGTTTACCTGCTAAGATGAATCATTATTACTTTTTTTAATATAATGACTATCCATAGTAACTTTTTCTCTGATTTTTTGAGTGCTATAAAGAGTTTCTGATCCAACCCTTGTTAAAATGAGTAATTCTTTCTTATTTTAATTTATCAAAATAGGTTAATGTGTTCTGTTAAACCTGAAGGTATGAAACAGTGGACTGACCTCTTCAAAGCGGGCTTTAATGATGGTGTTCCAGTGCTTGATGGTTGTGATAGAGTCTGGATGGCAGATGCTGAGAATGGCCTCCCCCATACTGGCCGCTTTATTTAGAGCCACTCGCTTTTCTTCCAGTCTTTTCATGAACACCTTTAAAAGAATTTTTTTTTTTAATTGAAAAAGCGTTGGGATTCGAAACTATCCCATCCCATATCTAAAAATAAAAACAAAACATTGCTCATACTTGGTTTAAAACCGGAGCAGAGGCCAGTAATTTTAATCAGATGACCTCATAGTTAAGAAAAATATTTTTGGCACTGAAAGCAGCATGCCATCTACTTTTAGACAGGCTGCAATTACAGAGTCAGGATCTTAACTGTTTATTCAAGCAAAGTATTGGCAACGTGTTTTATTTCTTTAATAAAGCAACAAAAATATGAAACAACTTAAGACATAAAAGTTTTTTTCTGAAATAAAAAAAAGCAGAATCATTTGCATTGCTTTACCTTGTGTTGTTCGATAAGCGCTCGCAGAGCTTCTTCATCGTCGGGCAAGCTGCCATGGAAGCGCAAACTTTGCTCTGCCTCAGCTAGCCACTCCAGCAGGATGTGAACAGCAGAGTGAAATTCTTCAGCCTGCAGTGGGAGAAGACGCATATGTCAGGCTAACATACTTTACTTACCTTCTACCTTGTGATTGTTTGGAGTACTGTCAGGAATACCTGGCCCAAAGCCTGCTCCAGCCGGGTCTGCTTAGACACAGACAGGTTGCACACCGTCTCCCAGCGCGTGCTCAGCTCCTGCATCTGGACTTTGACCCAGGAGGAGTCATCGTGAGTGTTCTCAATCAGCTCCCTGGCTGAACGTTTGAGGGCCTGGACGCTTACCGTCCGCTTTCCCAACTCCTTCTGAAAAACCTGCAGTAACGAGACATTTGAGGACACAGTCAGCCAAAATATTAACAATATCCAGTTTTTTAAATGACAAATTCTTAAATTAATTTTAAACATTATTTCAAAAAACATCCTTTTTGTCTCTATTTCACAGCTGGCCCAATGACAAGAAGCATAAAACAGGGTGCTTTTAGTATCTGTTGTCCTCTTACTTCAATAAAATGCTAACACAAAGAATGTTATTAATATAATATTAATAATGAGTAAGGAAAAACACACCAGCATCAATTTTCAAAGCTTTGCTCAATACACAACCCGAAAGAAAACAGACTCTCAATGAGAAAGTAATACAATGCCTCCCCTTTTGTTGTTTTAATGTATTGTCTATCCCCCGTGTTAGTTTAAGATTCTTTCGTCTTGTATTGTGTTAGGAATGATAAAAGGTTTGGGCGTGGCAGCAGTGAAAGGTTTCACTTGATTTCTGCCACTAACGTCAGCAACAAATGGGCCAATCAACAAAACAAAGGGATCCTGGGTCTTCGGTGTGGTGCTGTTCTCTACCTTGTGGTTGTCTATCAGGTTGAGAACCAGGTCTATGTCTCCATGTACGGGCTGGTCCTCAGCCAGCTGAGGTTCCACCCTGTACAACCAGTCAATAAGAGCCTGGAGAGCATCTGTAAACTGGCCGGAGAACAACAAGGCCTCTTCCAGCTTGTTTTGTCTGCAGAACAGAACAAAATATTCACAGTGAGGCTGTTTAGCAGAATGAAATACAACCCTCATTGGGAGAAAATCCTCACCTTTCCACTGACTTCCCACAAACAGTGTCCCATTTGTCTCTCAGTTCACTCAGCATGTCGTCCAGCTTCTGTCTGTCATCCTGTAGAGTGGTCTTGTCTTTCAGGGCCCGTCCTGTTCGAGTGGTGGTATCATACACAGAGTGTTTGCTGCCAAGAGCTTTCTGGAACTCCTGCACGATGGGGGAAAAAAGGAAAAATAATATACACAACCCCCAAGTGGTCCGGTTTAGTGGACTCATAATGCCTCTATCTTCAAATGGAAACAGCAAATCATCTCAAGAGATTTTATTATTATTACTACTGGCATGTCAAACAGTATCTTAATCTGCGTGTGGTGTGTGCTTTTTGTGATTAAGAATACAGTCTTCAGCGAGGAGAACAAAAAGGAGGTCAAAACTCAAGAGCTCTTGCTCCATAGAGATTAAATGTATCCAAAAGCTAGGGCAGCCTTAAAACATTTGGTCCATTCAGGGATTATGACAAGATTAGCACAATCTCCCAGCATAACACCACAAACACAACAATAGTCAACAGCAATGTAAGCATTTGGATTCTACTGACTCTGTAATTTCAAATAACAGATCCTATTTTCAAATTCCAGCTCTGGTGTTTCAGATATTTCTGTTTAATGAATGAAACGTTTTTTGTAGATGTTGCTCCATGTCTCTGGCTGTGTTAACACATTTTTCTCTTAGTTACCTTGTGCTGTGCCAGCTGCGTCTTGATTTTATCGGGATCATTGGCAATTTCCACTTCAGAGTCCAGCGTCTTCTCAGATTCATCTAACCACTCCATCAGTTTATTGAAATTTTCATGGAACTAATGAAAAATTAAGAACAAAAAACAGTGTAAAGCATTTTAAAAACAGGTATGAGTTCACTAGATTTATGGCAGAGCCCTGCTTAATGTTAGCATGATTGGAGCAGAAGGGCCCTATAATTCAGAAAGTTCTGTAATAGGCTGCAGAAAGAATAAGAAACAGGTTTAATATCCTATTTCCAGAGCTTTCCAATGATAATAAAAAGTCCTGATGTCATGCCTGTTCAAACTCAGCATAAATATTCACAGAACAGTACCTGCTTCGCCCTCTTCCTGGCGTCGTCCAGTAGACGACCCCGCTCAACAGACCTCTGCACCAGCTTCTCCCAGCGCCCTTGCACGCTGAGCAGCAGGTTCTTTATCAGGACCACATCCTGTTTCTGGCTGAAGTACTTCAGATGTGTGCCCGTCTTGTCCAGTTCAATAATGTGTTCTCTGTGGGAGTTTACCTCCGTCACAAACATCTGCACAGACACAATGCGAGGGAGAAAAGGGAAAGGATTCAGGCCTTTCAGGGAAAGGATTCAGGTTCTAACAATAAAAAAGGAATAAAGGTTTTTCAACTGACAGCAGAGGAAATGTAAGTCATGTGGGTAATGTGCTAATGAGCTCTGTTCTCAAGGATAATACAGATGCCATTAAGTCATTGTTGGCTTTAAGACAAAGCAGAATGATGAGCTGGTAATCATGAACCGGTAATCATGGTACTAATAATTTTAATTTCTCACCGACTCAATAAGACTACTAGACGTTACCGCAGTAATGTCTAGTAATCAAGCAAAGTTGGACCAGAAGGCCTGTCCTCCACGTGCAAACACGTACCTTATGCTCATCTATCTGAAACATGATGGTCTCCAGTATGAGGGAAGCGGGCGAAACTGTGTTCAGCGTCTGCTCTGCTTGGGTTAGCCAGTTGATGAAATCTTGCAGGGAGTTGTGGAAATCTGTAGCCACAGTCAAAGCTTCTTCTAGTTTCACCTGTGGAGACGAAACGTTAAAAAAACTGAAGTAATACTGGACAAAAATCAAAGAGCGCTATCCTGTTTATAACACATGTGCATTGTTTAGCGGTGTAAAGTATCTCTGGTTGTTATAGCAACAGATAAAGAGGGCACTGCGGGGGATACAATTGCACTTCAACAGTGCCAAACATGACCTCTATTTAAAGAGAGGAAGTTAATATATCTGGAGGGGACTGATGGCTGAGGCATCATGAGGTTTTAATTGAGTAAAGGAAACAGCCACTCCATCACTGAAAAACATCCGTTTGGTACAGCTGAGGCCGGTGGCTCAGGGTCATCACATGGCAGTAAATGCTGTGCTAATGACATTACAAACCTGGTGAGAATTACGGCTGCTGATGTGTTTTTCCCATTTATCGTGGGTCATGTCGAGTGTCTTGCTAAATATGGAATTGTATTGTAGCAGTGCATATGTCCTACAGAAAAATAAGCCACTTGACTGCAGAGGTATCACAGGGAAGGCTGTAGAGAGTTTGGCCAGAAGCTCTGACCAGCGCTAAGATTTACCAGACTTTGATTTCCTGGGAAGAGGGCCAAAGTAAATAGGATGCAAAAGCAAGATGTTACAGTAAAAGTTGAAGCAGCTAAAATAAGGAGAACCATATCTGAGAGCAGTGGTGGTGTTTTATACATTTTAGCAACAAAACTAAAAAAACCCCACAGTGAATGATGACATTTGGCTTAAATATTAGCTGATGTTTTGTCAACCCTACACTGTGGAAACGTATGACACCACTGTTGTTCCACTCTGATCTACAGTGTAACCGCATCCTGTGTGTCCTCGCCAGCGCTCTGTCTTTACACCATTGGTTATCGGCACTGGGATTAGAAGCTTTCAACCACACAGTCATGGCTCAAGTGTGTGTCAGCGATCCCTTAATCTGAAATCCTGAGTCATCAAGCTAAGGGCAGTGAAAGCCATTCAGTCATTCCCCTACCTTTCTTTCAGCGACCTTCGCTTGCACCGCTTCCCATTTTTCCTTCAGGTTGGCGAGGTCCTGCTCCGTGTTACTGTCTGGACCCTCGGGCATCATCGTTAGCAGTTGCTGACCCTTGTTCTGGAGCTCCTGATACAGCTCCTCTTTTGACTCAAAGGCAGAACACAACTCCTGTGATGAAAAAAAAAAACAACAACACAGAGGAGAGTGATGGTTTTGTCAAACAGGCTGAATTACAGTTAAAGACCGATCTATTGTTACTTTTGGATTTCTGCAGTGTTCAATGGGATGAATTTGTCAGTCGCTAGTCCAAATGTAACCCAAAAATGGTTAAAGAATGAGCATGTTGAGTCATGCCGAGCATCTCAGAAGCATGTTTCTCACAAACATTTGACCAGGATAATGTTACTAATTTGATGAAAGTAATCTGTCTGTTTTCAGTTCCCTGAACTGTCACCACTGCTGCCTCTTAAGGGAGAGCTCACTGTGAAAGTGTCTCCATTACAAAGTAGGAAGACAAAGCAGGAAAACATTCCTAAATTCATTATAGTCAGATACGGATGAATCAATTAGAAACACTTAAAGAGGTCTTTTTTATCACAGACTGCAGGGCAATGAGAGTAGTGTATTTTGTAGTGTCGTTTAATTTTCACACTTCAGATAAAACACAGAAAAGACAGTCACCTCCTCCCAAGTCTGCCATCTGTATGCAGCCTCTCATATTGTTAAACACATACCAGATGGGCGTTAAGCTGCTCCCGGGCCGTGTCTGGTAAGCCTCCCACAGCCTTTGATGCCAACAGCTGACGTTCTGTGTCTTTCAGCCACTGCTGCATGTCTTCTATCTCACCATGGAAACCCTGAGCCTGCAACACAATTCAACCTGAGTCAGGACAAAAGGTGCCTCACACACTCGCTATTAGCAACCTGTGATTCAGAGAGGAGGATGTGTGAGTTTTTAATTCCTTGGATTCATTTAGCTCGGTATTTATAAGCCTGTTTCATAATGAATTAAAACCTTAAAGTGAAAACAATAGAATGATTTACTTTAGCTTTCAGGATGCAAATCGAATAATAAGAAGGGGGTAGGGAGAGAAGTCTCTCCTCCCTGCAGAGCTTTTTGACTTCGACCTAAAAACTATTTTCTCACAATTTAACAAGAAATGAGACACAGGTTAACTTTTTTTAATATACCTGAAGCAGAGAGCTTTCCAGCTGTTGCTTCCTCTGCTCCGTCTTTTCCAGGATGGCTTTCCATCGCTGGTTCAGATTCTCCAGTTTGCTCTGCAGACTAGAAGCTTCCTCTCCAGCGCTGGACTGCACCAGATCATTGCCGGCTTTGTTCACTGTCTCGACTGTTGACTTGTGAGCCAACACATCTATCTGGAGGACCTGCAGAGATAAATCAGCAGGAACGGCAAGATGTTGTGCAGATGGATATTAAGCACAAAGTGGATAATGACTAATTTACTGTAATAAACGGCAAACTGACAGATACCATAAATGTTTACTTAATATGGTTTTAATGCCTGTGAAGTGTTTTACATTTTTGTATGCGATACTGGGCTATACAAATAAAATTGAACTAAACTGAACTGAAAGGACTTATTTGAAAAATAGCCCCCTAAAAAACCACAAGATAAGAGGTTTGTCATACGTTGTGCTTGGCGAGCTCTATCTCGATGGCTTTGGGGTCTCCTCCAGCATTTTTCTGTTCATTGAGCAGCTCCTCAGTGTGGCTCATCCAGGCCAGCAGCTCATCCAGTGCATGCTGGAACTGCCCCAGTGCGAGAAGGCCTCCCTCCAGTTTGTGCTGGATTAATGACAGATTAAACCATTTAATTTTGCAGGGAGAGAAAACAAACTGTTTAAGCCATTGCTGAGTCTGGTTTCTAGCCCACAAGAAGCTGTAGAGGTACTATACAATATATTTCACAGAATGATTGCAGACCTTGTTTAAACATGATATTGCCATTCCTTTTAAATTTAGATATCAGTGTCAGCATTTCTGTTTTCTTATATAGCTTGCACTTTTGGTGTGAAGCTCCCCTTCTGCTTCTTTCTCTCGCTGACCTGCCGACTGATGATCTTCTCATCCAAGTTGTCCCAAAGCATTTTGAGTTCAGACATCGGCTCCTGGATGGCGGAGCGGTCAGCCTCCTCTGTCACCTTCTTCAGCAGGAGGCCGGCCTGGTGGTTCAGACGCTCCATCTCAATCTGTAGCTGGTACGCTTCTCCTTTGAACTCCTGGCAACCCAGCACATGCAGCGGTACACCCAATCAGTCAACAGAAAGAAGGACGCACAGACAATACCAGCTTTGTGTTTTCAGGACAAGATTTGTCTTATTGTACATCAAAGTAAATCCGGCTACTTTATGAAGCCATTTTCTTAGTGCTTTTGAACTAACACAAAGCAGACCATGAATCGAGAACTCAGCATAAACACAGCTGGTGTTTGACACAGCTGCTCTAACATCAAGGAGTCAAGTTAAAAGAATTGAAAAGTCTGAGAAGAGCTATAACAATAATAATATTTCTGTTTTTGTGAATGATGTTTTGATCTAAAAAAAACAAAAAACAACAAATCTACAAGACTGTACCTTGAGTTCCACAATCTGCTGCTTGACAGTTTCCAGATCCGTGCCCACAGGTGACATTGAATCCAGCTTGCTCTCCAGAATATCCACCCAGTCAAACATACCCTGCATACAGCGTTGGAAACCATTGTTAGTGAGAGAACAAAGCTGGGTGCACAGGGTGTCAAGTTTCAAACTGAGTTTCAAGTTATGCCCTGAATCTTACAGTTGGTCTGTTTGGCTGATAAATTAGAAAATTATACACAAAGAAAATGAAAAAAAAACCAAACAAGCCCTGAGGTTACATGCCAATGCGCTGAAGAAGTGCAAAGAGGAGATTTAAACTTGTGTAAAAGAATCCTTCCTCACCGTGAAACTTTCTTACACACTAGTTAATGTTTGAGCCAAATATATCACGACCACGCTCTGGCTGGTGTTTCAAAATCAGTAGAGCTCTCATGAGATGTTATATCATCTGTTAGATCGACTGCATGGTAATATGTGGTTTCATCAAAAGGCCACGGAAACTCCCTGGCTCACTGTATCTGTTAAATATCAAACATCTTGTGATGAACAAGTGCTTGTATATTGTGTAGCTTGATATTAAGTATTTAGCCCTTAAAGATGACATTACTCCTAGGCTTCCAAAAGATCACATCAAATAAAGTTAAAAACCACGAGAACCGTGACTGGGAAGTTTTGGAAAAGGTCTGCTGTTTCAAAACTTTTTAAATATTCTAAACCCTTTAATTTTCTGATTGTGTTGCTCTTGAGGCAGTGATCAAAGTACCTGCAGGCCATCTTGAAACTGCACAGCAGCTTGCATGGCTTCTTCCAGTCTCTCTCCTCTCTCCTTCCACATCTTATTGAGATTCTCCCACGCTGTATTCACCTGAAAAAATAACACAAATATTTTAGCATGATTATCTTGTAGGCAAAACCTGTAGAGTGAGTGCTTTTCAGTGTAGTCTATTACTTCATCCAAGCTCTTCTTTATCACAGGTTTATCGGGTTCCCCGCAGGCAGTCATGAGCTCCGCACCCTGGTTTTGAACCCCATCGAGTTCCTCCTGCAGCCCATCAATCTCCTCCTTAAATCCCTGTATGGATGCATTGTTTTTTTAATTATTTAATAATCAAAGTGCACCACCTCTCTTAATTATCCATTTGTTAATGATCAAAAGTAATAGGTTTTTTTATTTACCTCCACAAATTCCTGTTGCTGTTTGACGACTGAAGGATCGACTCCGGGCTCCTCCAGCTCCCTCAGCAGGTCGTGGCTGTCCTTAATGGTGACGATGAGGGCGGTGTGGTCACACCAGAACTTGTCTGCGAGGTCCATCACATCCAGCAGCTTTGCCTCCCGCTCTTCCACCAATGCCTGGATGTCGTTCCACAGGAAAACCATGCGGTCCAGTTTGTCTTGCACAGCTTGAACAGAGAAAAAGTCACAATTAGGAGGAATACAAAATGAGGCAAAGAAAGTTTTTCCACGTTTACAGCAACATTTACAGCAACGTTTACAGCAACGTTTACAGCAACGTTTACAGCAACGTTTACAGCGGGAAACTTGGACTTTTTCTTGATTCGTTATTTATCCTGAAAAAAGAAATACATAAAAGCTACATGCACCTGGAGAAAAGCTTGATGTTTGATAAATAATAATAAATGGATAAAAAATGATTGAAAGCATATCTATACCGTACCTTTGGCAGACAGGTCCTTGTCTGCCCCTTCGGATCGTGCGATCATCTCTTCACCTCGTTGCTTCAGTGTCTCATAAGATGGCTGCAGCTTCTCCAAATCCACAGAGACCGTCTTATTTTCTGTAATCTGCTCCCTGATCTTGTCCACCTCCACTGAGATGGATGGAGGCTGATGGAGGCGTTCAGCGATCCGTTCCAGGGATTCGAGCATGGGATCAATTTTATCATGGAACTGGAAAAGGAGGAAAGGAAACACGTCAGTTTGCATATATAATTTATATCATGGGATTTTATTATGGAAAGTTACCTTGAAACAAGAACACATCTGTATAATTATTTTTTACTTTGACAAATTTGCACATATTCAAAAATGTAAAAGCTACTCAACTAACTGAATAGACAATTAACAGCCAAGGTAATGTTGATGTTTACATTTGCAAACTATGACCACCATTTGCACCAGACATCACTATGATCAACTTAATTATTCCCAATAATCATATATTATCAAATAATCAAACCTAATAAACAGCTACTGCTTACCTGAGTGGATTTGGAGATGGCTTCATCCAAAGTGGCAGCTCTCTGCTTGACATCAGCTTTCAGTTTGGTGTAAAGTTGGTCAGTAGCTGTGTATTTCTCTCTGATGGGCTCACCCTCCACTGGGCTGAGCTCAAGTAACTGAGGACCAGTTTTATTCATCTTATCAATATGGGGCTTGTGCTCTGCAATCAGTTCCCGCATTTGCTGGAGAGGATGTGACATGATCAGTTTAGTTTTTAATTATGTGACTAAATGTTTTGTGTTGAGCATCAGCGCACATTGACCACTTACCCTGAGGTCCTCTTGTTGCTGCCTGAGCGTGTCGTACTCAATGGCAGGCGGGGGTAACTGGCTGAAGGTGTTTAAAGTTTCCTGAAGCCATGGCCCCAGCTCCTCATAGGTCTCCCAGAACTGAGTGGCAAGAGACTGGGCTCGCTCAAGCTGCAGACAACGCTCTGAATTCAGCTGGCTGACGACACCATACTTCTCGAGGAGAGTCTGTGTCTTGGCCTGATTGAAGCCCAAGAAGAATCATTTTGAAATTTCTGTCCATTTTCTTACTGAAAAAATGTCTGAAATTTGAAATATATTTTCTTACCTTTAAGATTTCTTTCTCCTCTGGGTTTTTGCTGGTCATGATGGCCTTTCCTGTTTTCACAATCTCATCTACAGCATCTTTGTGTCTCATGATGTCCATGGAGAAAATCTGTAAAACCAGTAGAGTGAGTTTGGCTGTATGTCAACAAAAGAAACCACTGTGTTTACTCTAATTTGTTTAAATAGAGATCTGTACGCACACACACAGACATGCACACACACACACACGGCTAACCTTCTGTGCTTGGAGCTGAGCTGTGGTTTGGTGCTGCTCCAGCCTGATCTCACCCATCGATAGCAGTTTCCCCTCAGCGTCAGTTAGCCAGGAGAGTTCATTGTCTGCGGCCTGTTCAAACTGGAAACAAGAAAAAACAAGAGATACATTTAAAAAATAGAGAGAGACAGTCGAATGAGAATAAAAGGCAGTGCGTTAAGTTATGTGGTTTACCTGTTGTGACTTGAGTATGTCAGCATTGATCTGGTCGACCTTCTGGGTCAAAGTGTCATAGGCAGCTCTGTACCTCTCATTATCCTCAGACACAAGTTTGTCCAAACTCTCACGAGTGTGCCAGGGGATTAAATCCAAGAGTGAACTGCTCAACTCATTCAGCTGGTCCAACACTGGTTTTTGGTCTTTGATCTCTTTCAACATGGCCTGGACAGAAAGCACCAGTTCATAAGTAATAAATGCATTGCTGCATTGTATGAATACAATTACAATGTTTTGCACAAAGTTGTAGAAATCCTTACCGTCTGCCTGTTTTGTGAATGAATCAGCTGCTCGCCGACTGGCTCCTGATGAGCAAAGCTGTTAATCTCAGCCTCTGCTTTCTCTAGCCATGAGCTCAGATCCGTGTGAGTATGCTGCAGCTTAGAAGACAGACTCAAAACCTGCTCCAGTGTCTTTAAAACACTGGCACTCATAGAGTTTATCTCAGCATATTTTGTTTTTATTCCATCCAGTTTGCCTTGGATAACGATCACCTCATCACCTATAGACATAAAGTAAATAATAATGTTCACTGTCATATGCTTCTTTTGTTCTAAAACAGAGATACCTTATGCTAACAACTTCCTGCTAGCTGAACTCCGGGCCAAAATTCATGAGGTTAACAGAAAAGAATAAGCCTGCATCCTACACAATGTTGTCATTTACAATCGGCATATTAAATTTATAGCAACATACATCTAGCTGAAGGTTAGCTAAGCTGATCACAAAGGCTGCAAACATAGAAGGAGTTTTTTTTTTTTAATTGTATTTGTCCTGTACTATGCAAATCAGAGAACAGGGGTTTTATCCGTAACCTTAAGTTTACCTGCCCCTGTCCAAAAGTAACAAAGCGTGCTTATTTGCACAACCAGGGCTCTCTTTTTGCTACAAAATATATACTTATATGGAGATTTATATTAAATAGATGGTGGCTAGCAGCTACTGTGTTTTAAGCATTTCTATTATGCTAAGCTAAGCTAACTGGCTGTTGGCAATAAACAAATATAAATCCCATTGGACAGACAGGTGTTATCTCACCATCATTGAAAAATTAGAAATCTATTTCTCTGCAGAAGTTCATAGATGTGAAAACAACGTAATTCATGCAAAACGTCACTGCTCAATAAAAAGGCCAATAAACCTTATGATGAGTAGTACAGAGACAGAACTGTTTGCTACACTGATAAATGAAGACGTGCCTGTTGTTTGCTTCAGTAGCTCTACCCCATTGGAGATGGCTTGGTCAACATTCTTCTTCCTTAAGCCAATATCACTTTGCAGTGCCTGAAAAGAAAAAAAACAGACTTCAGAGAGTCACTGAGAGTAACAAGAAATGTTCCTATGGTGACACACAAAAGAGCAAAATAAACTGAAACATGATTGATGCAACTTAAATGAAAGAGCTACAAAATGTGTGGCCTGAGGAGGAGTGTATACCCGTTGGTCTGCCAGCTGCTTTTCAAGAACCTCTAGTCTGTAGTCTTCCACCGACACTTCACTCAGCCTTGTGTGTATCTCGTTGAGCCAGTTCATGAGAGCCACTTCATCCTCTCCAAACAGCTGGGCATTTGCCAAAGCTTGCTGAAGCATTTCAGCTTTCCTCCTGCATCGCTCCTGGAGCTCTATGTAACTGGCCTGAGCGGTGTCCAGTTTAGACTGAACAAACTCCTTATCGTCCACTGAGCTCACAGTTTTGAGCATTTGGCCAAGATTGACAGCCTGAAACAGGTCTTTACTGTGATTCATAATCTCCTCCTCTAATGCCTGGCGGCAGGGGATGGGAAATGGACCAAGAAAACATGACAAACAAAAAACAAACACGTGATAAAAAATATTCAACTGAAATTTAGAAAGATGAATGGGAAATAATGAGAAGCGCAAACTTACAAGTAACAAGCAAAATGAATAAAACTGAAGTGAACTTAACTGATAGTTTAAAAAAAGCATGAAAACAAATGGAAATGATGAAAAATGATGGATATTACCTTGTGCTGAGATATCTGATCTTCCAGCTTAGAAGTCTCAGTGCCTATTGGCTCAGAGTTGGCGAGGTGTTTCTCTGTGGCTGACAGCCACTCGCTCAGTGGCTCCAGAGTCTCATGGAACTGCTGAGTCACCACTAAGATGCTCTCTAGTTGTTTGTGCCTGGAGATTGAAATCATACCAACCAACAGACTTACTCCTGCTGGTCATTAGAAAGAATGCACCTTCGCTTTTAAATATTGAGGATCCACCCATCTTTTATATGCAGTCTATGGTTTTACATTGCAGTGTTTATGCTAACCTGTTTTCAGCCTTCTTGAGAAGCGTGTCCCACCTCTGTCCCAGGCATTCAATCTCTTTTGCCACTTTCTCCTTATCCACAGACTCTGCCAGTTCAGCAACCTTCCCTCCCTCCTTTTTTATCAGCTCCACTGTCGGCTTTCGGTCGTCCAGCAGTCTCTGTAAGAGCTGTCAAAGGCAAACAAAGAAAGAGAGTCATTGGGTGCCTTTTCATTGCTTTATTTTGAAAAAAAAAAAAAACCCAGTAAATTTACCCAACAAAAAAGAAGTGCTCTTTAAACACAAAGCTTTGTGTACCACACTTGTTTTTAACAATTAATGCCAATTAAATAAAATTAATGGCGGGGCCAATGTTAAGCAAACATGAAGTATTGAAGTGCTAACATTAAAACAGACTTCAATGTGTTTTCTCTTTGTGTGAATCTGTGACTGCACCACTGGCTTACCTTCTGCTCTTGTATCTGTGCCTTCACCACTTTGAACTCGGCAGACGGAGGTTTTTGATTGGCCACGAGCTCCTCCGTGTCAGTCAACCAGCTGAGTAGGGACTCCAGAGCATCCTGGAACTGGCCACAGTGCAAGAGGGCTTCGTGCAGCTGGGCTGAACGCTCAGCAATCTGCAGACCAAATGGTAAATATAGATGTCACCTGTTTTAAGGGCCAAGGTCAAGTCTTCATATTTTCACAACGGAAAAAAACCCCACAAACACGTGTAACCTTTTTGTTGAGGGTATTCCACTTAGAGTTGACACCTTCCAGGTCGTCCTCGAGTTTCTTAGTGCTAGTGCCTTTAGCAGCATTCTGGATCAGACCCTGCCCGAGGGAATTGATGTCTTGAAGCTGGTTCTGCAGTGGATCAATGTCCTCTTTCTGAAAAGCCTAAATAGACATGGAACAAATCATAATGAATATTTTAGAATTGCTCAAAATACAATGTCATTAATCTTCAGGACATTATTTCCTGTGGCCTTGAAAAATCACATTCATACAAATCCAATTAAACTTGCATTATGTGTATGGAAAGAACAGATATTTCCATGAATTCATTCAACAAATCTGGAATTTGAGAAGGTGAATTACAATAACGTCCTGTTTTATAAGTTAGTTCAAAAACAGCTAAAAAAAAAAAGACACACATAAAAATTCATAAATTCAGTGCATAATCCCAGGAAGTTATTTCATTATTCATGTCCAGAGACTACAATCGCCACATCAACACTTTAGGTTAACTTTTAAAAATCCAGCTAACACATTCAACTGTTTAACCAGTTAAGGAGTCATCAGCTTGGTTAATGGTTAAATCCCAGCTGTACACAATCACGCAGACAGACTTCCAGTCTGGCTGCTGAGAAAAACCTCATTCACCCATCGTGTAATCAGATATGTAAGACAAACACCAATCCATCATCCATGAAAAATGTATCTAAAGAGATGCATAATAGTGGTCAAAAGTTCAGAAATGGAGGGAGAAACTATTTTGGGCCACCTGTGGGGTCAATAAGCCCATAGGGTCCATTTCGGGGCACGCAGCAATGGCATTCAGTAAAGCCTCGATCTCTTGCTCCCCTGCGTGCTGGAATGTCTGTATACTTTTAGGCAGACAGGCTTCCAGTGACTGCAGAAACTCCTCCAGCTCCTCCATGCTGTATTTGGATGCTCCTTGTTGTACAGTACCGGGTTGTGTTTGCTGGCAGCTCTCCGTGGGTAGAGTTACAGAGTTTCCGTAAGTCTCAGGCTGTGTCACTACCACACTAACCAACTCACAGTCATCCTGAGATGACACATCCTCTAACAGTTCAGCAGTGGATAGCTCATCATAGTCTGTTAAAGTCCTGGAACGCCATCCAGAGGTGTCATTTTGAGCTCTGGAGGCTGACCCTGAAGATGACCTCCCTGTGGAAGATTTATAATCTCCATTGCTTAGGTTATCCCTTTCATTAACCTTGATCCCACAGGATTCTGTCCCCTGAACCAAGCTGCTACTGTGGTAAAGAGATTGGTTGTCCCTCACAGGCGAGAAAGGAAAGTCCTCCTGCCCTGAGCTGAGCGATCGCCCTGTTTTCAGGTCCCCAGACACATGCATTGCCTCGGAAGATGAGAAGCTTCTTGTACCGGGGCCTGTTCTTATGTGGGATCTACGACCATGTCGCTCCCTCTCCACAGTAGGGCTGTACAAACCCGAGTCCTCTTCAGATGTCAGTGAGCTGGTCCTACTCTGTCCTCTTTTGCCATTGATCAGGCCAGGCCTCTCCGCACTACCAGAACTCACTGTTCCACTGCGGCTTGCGTATTCGCCCAAATTAGTGGGGGCAAAAGTCCGCCATGACCGCCGATGATGACCGCCATGGTCCTTTTTCTCTCCTCCCTGCAGACGTGACTTCGACATTACTGTGTCGTTCACCCTAATAATGTCCCCATTCAGCTTAAGTCCATCAAAGATGGCACGCTCATCTAGCGTGACAGGTTTTCTGGTTTGGATCTCAAATGAGCTAGAAGGAGTGAGAGCTCCATTTCCACACAGGCTACTGAGGTCTAACGTGCGATGGGTGTAAGGGAGGTTGCCTGTGAAGTGACGGGAAGAAAGACTACCTTTAGAGCCCGAGTCTATTTGCTCATTGAGCCGGACGGTGTCATAAATGGATCTCTGGGGCACATAGCAGTCATCAATGTTCATATCCTCCTCCTCCCCCTTCCCAACACAGGAAGGGTTTTGTCTGAGGCAATCTGGTCTGCTCAGAGGCTTGCCCATACTAAAACAATTGTCACAGCTTACAACAACAAAAAAATATAAA
>NW_005187474.1:2459174-2512106 GCF_000239375.1 Pundamilia nyererei | reverse complement strand
TAATTTCCCCTTATGTCCGCACGGCCCATATGACTTCACTTCTAACCCATGTTTGCATCATGACACATACTCTCACTTTTCCCTTTTTTTCCTTCAGTGACTGAGGAAATGAGAAGGGGAAGCAGTACGCACCAGCTCTCACTGTGATGACATCACACTACGCTGAAACACACACACTTTTTTTTCCCGTCTTTTCTCGCTTTGCCCTCTGCTTTCTTCTCGTGGACGGTTGCTGTGGACCCCACAGATATTCTTAATTACAGTGGAATGCTGAGGGAGGCACAGGTCCCAGGTAATTTAACACCGACGGCTCTGCCAAGTGCATGACGCGACTTTTTAATGTCCACTGACCGGGGGTAGGAGAAGAATGCAGGATAGAGAGGAGATAATGAAAAGAGTTTGTATCTGTTTCCTGCATTGTCAGCACCGCAGCAGCTCTGCGTGAATTTCAACAACCCAAACCACGGTTTCCAGTTCTGCACGCTTGAGCAGAGACGGAAAGAGGAAGATGTTAGGGATAAAAAAGCTAAATTTTAAAGCAAGCGTGTGTGAAGCTGGGACAAATTTGAATATATGAATACCAATTATTTTTCCTTTTCAGCTGCTACAGGTCTCTTTGTCACTCTTTGTAAGTTACATGTAGCTTTACAACCTGGCAAACTTTTCATAAATTGTGAACACTACATTTTATTTAAGTTCTAAAGACCAAAAGTAGAGGGCACTAAAGGTTGAAGAGGTGGTTTGTTTGTTTTTTAAATTGAGTAAAGCTCTTTTATTATCACCAAAGATGAGCAAACATTATTTAGAGTGCATGTAGTGTGTGTTCGAGGGCGTGTGTGCACTTCTTACAAGGATTACCAAATCTCAGTGATGCTTTGCTTTGCTTTCGTCTCTATCGAGTTATTACTTTTGGCCTGTAAATGGTAAATGGCCTGTATTTGTATAGCGCTTTTTCTAGTCCCTAAGGACCCCAAAGCGCTTTACACAACCAGTCATCCACCCATTCACACACACATTCACACACTGGTGATGGCAAGCTACATTGTAGCCACAGCCACCCTGGGGCGCACTGACAGAGGCGAGGCTGCCGGACACTGGCGTCACCGGGCCTTCTGACCACCACCAGTAGGCAACGGGTGAAGTGTCTCGCCCAAGGACACAACGACCGAGACTGTCAAAGCCGGGGCTCGAACCGGCAACCTTCCGATTACAAGGCGAACTCCCAACTCTTGGTTGAGATGGCCTGAAACAACATTTCACTCAAACTCACTGCTTTCACACTACATGGGTTTTTTTTAAAAATCCTATTGCATCTAAACTTTATGTCTGCTCTCTCCAACACTAGAAACCTTTAATGAGTAAAAACTCAACATAACAACTCCATTACACCGCTCGGCTGGCCCACAGGGGTTTCATGTTTCACATTAATAATAATTTCTCATGACTTTGTGAATAATGAATAATGTGGCTCCAGTGACACTTTTTACAACTATCATCACCTTCAATGAGCTGGAGTAGCTACAGTGTGATTCAGAAGGTAGACATTTGTCTTGACTTGCAAGAGACACTGATGTAATGTCTCAACAGTGAGAAAAAGTTGCCACACCAGCCCCCCACCCGTACAGTTGAGTCACTAAAACATGACCTTGGGTGCACATAACGACACACAGGGCTTCCAAGCTCCTACACAACTCACGGGAAAACAACAGCAAACACATGAAGTCGAAGACGTCTCATTCGAAACTTGACCTAAAATGGTAACAGCACATGAAAGAAAGGAATCCAAGTGCTGTCTTTCTCTGTTTATTTCTTGCTCACTAGCTGCCAATAAAGTCCACTTAACCAACAGCAAAAAATAGCCTGATTCACTGGATATAAAAAAAGAAGATGACACAATTATCCAGACTGCTGCTAAATAAAGAAACAACTTCAGGTCCAACACTGATTTGCTGTCCTGGACCGTTCCCCCCGTGATATTGTTACAAATGAGTGTAAAGAGGATTTTCCGCTGACAGCTGAGGCCGTGTATGCTCTCTAAACGCAGAGTGGCAATAAGACAAAGACTTGGGGGGTGAATCACCGTGACAATGCTGCTTAGCAACAACTTGAATCAATCACTTTGTTAATAGCTACCCTGCAAGCTCTTTAAACTAAACTCCACACTAGAAGCAGGCACCTCCGACCTTGCAACCCAATGATATTTTAATACAAGCATCCCTTGTGGGGGTTGGATGCTCCCCTGTTCGAGTGCAGCTCCCCATTAATTGAGAAAAAACAATCCCTTGACCTACATACAGGACAGATCTGTGTGGTTTGCCTATACACAGCTGTTTACATTGTTTTGGGGGATTTTGGTAAATACTAATACTATAAATAAAGAAGGCCTTCATCATTGCACCTCTACAGCAAATATAGGTTAATCTGCTTTTGAATCCACAGGAATTTAGGAGCTTTTAGAATATTTTGCATCCGTCTGTGAACCTTAGTACTGGCCATGTTTGATCCCTACGTGATATCAGCAAAGGCACCCATAATTTTGTTAACAATGTGTGAGAGTTAGATTAACTTGAAAACAAATCATTATGTCTGTAAAACTGCCAATATGCTTAAAGGCCCTACAATAACGCTCCAATACACTTAAGTCTATCAATTTTACACACTGAATCCAAAAATTACAGGCAAAAGTTGAAATCAAGAATTTATAGACTTAAAGTGTTCATTGGCATAGGCTGTAATTACATAGCAGCTAGTTTAAATAATCAAGCTATTGATTGATTTAAAAGTGCTTCACCATTTTTAATGGACACTTAACTGAGCACAAATACTATATTATTCAGGGGATTTTAAAAATGACAGCAATGTCTTTACCAACAGGGGTCAAAATAACAGACATCGACTTTGAGCTCAGAGCTGCAGATGATCAGGTTGCAATGGTTTGGATCAACCATATCCGTGTTAAGAGAGGAAGATGCAGGCTCAGCGTCATCATAAAATCAAGCAACACCCTGCTGGCAGCCACCTGGCTATGACGGCCCTTCCCTTTTGCCCCATCACTGCATATGGAGCCCTAGCTCTTTTGTTGACACCAGATGCCCTAAATGAACCAGGAGTCCCCAGAGGATTGTGTGCTCAGTGTGCTGGTATAATTTTCTCCTGTGCGAGGTTCTGTGGGTAGACAGCATATATATGTAGGTTTTAAAAGTTGTTGTTTTTTTTTTTAAAACTAACGGAATCCAGATTTAGGCTTAAAATTAAAGCAGGATTCCAATTAAATCTATGTAGATCACAACTACAGTTCCCTCAAAGTGCTCTATACTGTAAGGTAAAGACCTAAGAATAACTAAGAAAACCACAATGAGACGATCCTCTGTGAGCAAGCACAATGGAAACAAAAAACTCCCCTTTACAGGAAAAACCCTCCAGCAAAAAAATAGATCATTCTTAACTCATTTTTTGTAAAGCACTTAATCCACTATTGTAAAATGAAAATTTTTACTTTAATGCTTAAAATGTAATTTTAGCAGGAATATCAGATATATTATATATATTGTTATAGATATTGTGGAATTTATTATATTATATTCAGTGTTGCTAGAAATTAGTTTGAAAATATTAAGCTTTAACTTTATTTTGGAGGGCTTACATCCGAAACAAAATCGTTAGAGTAGAAACTGACAAAAACACAGCACACATGATAAGATATCAAATGTCTACTGCTTTTCCAAAAGTAAAAAGTGAATGAAAGGCACAAAAATTTAGATTTTTTTTATGATCATAGGAAATTACTGACTTTTGAAATAAGCTAGATGTATGAGGAGGTATAAAGTTCCTTACAACAATGATCATCAGCTTTACCACTGTAGCAACACTGATTCCCGGAAATCACAAACCAAAAAGGTGCAGATGTACTGTGGTTTAATGTGTTAAAAAATGCCATATTATCAGGCAAAAAACTGAAAATAAAGCCTCAGATCAGGACAAACATACCTTAAAAGCCTCCAGCTGCTGGTTGATCACTTCTGTCTCCATGCTGACCGGCTCCTGGGACACCTCCTTGTCCACAGCTCTGCAGAGTTTATCTTCCATTTGATTGAGTTTACCATACAGCTCCTCTAGCTTTGTAAGAGTACTCTGCACCTGGACCTCTCTTCCTTTGGCTCTGTCTAACAGTTTGCCACACTGCTTACTCAGAGCATCCAGATCTCTCTTCAGGCCCAGAAGGTCAGGTGAGGGTTCAGACTCTAACATCTTCTTACAGCTGTCTCCAGCATTGGCTGTGTTAGCCATGAGCTCTTGCAGCTTAGTCACAAAACTCTGAATGCTGTCCTGCTGTTCTTTAAGAGTGTCCAAATTGAGATCCACTGGGGACATGCTGTCTAGCTCATCATCCAGCTCTGTGAACTGTGCAAACATCTCGCGGATGTTGTTTTGAAACTGTCCGATACCCTGCAGTTTACCCTCCAATGCTTGACATGTCTCCTCCAGTTTCTTATTAAGGTTGCTGTAGTCCTTTTCTATGCTGTCTGCCTGTAGTAAGAGGTCTGTCACTCCTTCAGCATCTGGGACATCCACCACAAGGTCCTTGGCCAAGGCCTTCATGTGCTCTACTTGATTCTGCACAGCCTCTAAACTCTTGTGTTGGGCTTTCATGTTGGTTAGGCTCTTGTTGCTGTGTGCCTGAACTCCCTGTGTGTCATAGGCATCCACTTGCTTCTTAGCTCCCTCAAGCTGAGTCTTTGCCTCTTTGCACGCATCATTAAATTCCTTTACTGTGTGCGAGATCTTCTCTGAAGATTCCCTTTTGCTCTGCAGACTTTCCACTATATTGTCTACTCTTTTGCCAGTGCTAGCCTTCTCTTCTTTTATAGCATCAGTGTCTGTGTTGGCCACCTCAAGAAGGCTATCTGCAGCTGTGTTGAGCTGCTCCACCAACCCTCTGTGCTTATCAACATCCTTCTGGAGAGCTTTCAACTGAGAAATGGAAGTCTCCACAGCAGCAGGATCAACGGTGAGCTTGACTCGGCCCTCGCTAGCCTCACACTCCTGAATCCAAGAGTTAAGCTTCTCCGCATGCTCCTGATACTTCAGTGATCTCATCAGAGCAGTTTGGAGTTTGTCAGCCTGCTCTGCGGAGCTCTTCTTCACTTCTTCCCAGTTGGATGAGAGGGTAGTAAGCTGACCTTGTAGTGCTAACTTCTCTGCACCATCAATGTTGTGCAGAAGCATCTCTCCCTCTCCAATGATTGTATTAAAAGCTTTCTCATGTTCACCGAGAGCCTTCTGGAGTTTACTGTGCTCCTCCACAGTTTGTTGCAGAACCTCCACTTTGGCAGAGATGGGTTTGGGCTTCGATTGGTCCTGGAGCTTCTCACCCAGCCATGACTGTAAATCTCTGGAAGTCTGATGAAACTGCTGAGAACTGGCAAAGGTGGAGTTTAACTGTTCAATTCTTTTTGCTGGAACAGAGGAATATGGAAAACATATTCAGTAAGTTGATCAACACCAGCGATAAAGTGAGTTTTATACAATACAACCAAACAGATTTTAATTTTCAGGACACTAACCTGCTTTCTCTTCCAACTGCTTAAAAGGCTTGCAAACACTCTCCAGCTGCCTTGCGAGGTCTGCTTTGAGGTAGTCCTCAGTCACCATCGCTGTGAGCTCTTCATTGATGGCCTCAGCCTCCTTCAGCTTCTTCTTCTCCTCTCGCAGCTGAGCCGAGATGTTCTGGGCATCCTCCAACTGCTTCTTCACAGCATCAGGTTGCGTGCTGAGGCCCTGATGGTTTGTGAGCTGACTCTCCAGGTGAGTGGCAGTGTTACTGAGGCTCCTCAGTAACTCCTGAAACTTTCTGGTTTTCACCACTGCCTGATCAATAAGGCTGTCTCGCTGGTCCAGCTGTCCTGTGAGGCCTGCCCACTTCTGAGTGACTGCAGCAAGCTGCTCGTTCACCAGCTTCCCACTCGAAGGGTCCTGATCACCTGATGAGCTTAGGATGGCGGAGGCAGCTTCCTCGAGTTGTTCATATTGAGGTTTGTGGCTCTTAAACTCATTCTGGAGGATCTGGGGGATAGAGAAAGAATATCAGATGACGATGAGCACACCTTAAGAAATCCTCAGGAAATGCTCAGTGAAAATGAGTCAAAGGCGCCATTCTAACCTGGACTTGTTGCTTCTGCATTTTAAGCATGTTCGGGTCTATGGAGAGGGGTCCGAGGACACTCATCATCAGCTCCTTCTCTGAAAGCCACTGACCAAGCTGCTGCTCTGTTGTTTGGAAGATGTCCAGATTCTTGTTGGACTGCTCCAGGTGCTGCTTCCTCTCCTCAACAGAGCCACTGATGTCTGCCCAGGCAGCATCTGAACAGGAGGACAGAACAATCACACCAATGTCCATTAGTCAGCACAACAGCACCTTTATGTCCTCTGTCCCACTGTTCTCCTAGCAAGCCTCCCACCTATTCACAACCTGGCACAACACATGTGTTAATTTAACCAGTGTACCGGGGGAAGGGACTGAGGTAGGCTCACATTTTGATAAATGAATTTATTAAATGCAACATTAGAAGTCAACATAGACACATAGACATAAACAACACGAGGCCATTTGAAGCCAACACCACGGACCACACCTATTTCTGCCAGCATCTGCTTCCATTTTGCTGCCTCGGGTGAGTTTGGATGAGTCTTAATCAAGTCGAGAAGCTTCTCTCTGAGCTTGTGAAGCGCCTCTTGTTTTTGCTTCATGTTGTCTTCAAATGCCTGAAAGAGCAAAACAAATCATAAATACCTAATGATTTCTTTTAAGATTGTCCAATGGCTATCGTATTCACAGTGAGAACCACCTGCAGTTTTGTTATATAATTAAATGTAACACTCCACGTGGAGAGCAGCAACACTTTTTGTACCTTCTGCTGTTCAAGCTGTGTTTTCACCGAGTCTTTCTCTGTGGCTGCACTGTTCCAGGACTGTGCGGTCTTTTTCATGTCCTTCAGCCACAGCATCATGTCATCTGTCTCCTTCTGGGCCTCTTTCACCTTCTGCAACAAACTACTCAGCTGTGCTGAGCGATTCTTCAGCGTTTCTCCGAGGTCCGTGTACCCCACATTGATGGAAGACATGTTCTGCTGAATAACCATCAGCTCTGAGGATATGAAAAATAATCTCACTGTTATAATTGTATTTTTTCCAGACATTTATAGTCAGCATGAGATATTAATAATAGTAATACATTAGCAACATGCTATATGGTATAGGACAGTGTATTCAGAATATGAGGACATTTCTTATTGTCTTTTTTCTTTAACTAATAGTTGTAATCTGAAGATACTTAGAGGTTATTTACGCAGCATGGACCACATACACTCTGATGACAAAGCAGCACCCACATACACACTTCATTACCTTTGTTGGTTAGGTAGGTATGGCTTGCTGGACCATCACCATTAGTAAGAGCTGACGCAAAGACATGAAACAAAGCTTATGTTAGGAACAAGCAGGTGGACCAGAACTCATGGCACCAGATCCTTCAATGATCTTTAACAGTTAGTAATTAAACAACACTCAGAAGACAACCCAAACACTACCCATCTGATTCAGTTTTATGACTCATATACACGAGTCTATGTGTGCTGATGTTTACCCGACTTGTTGGGAGTCTTTGTCTTGGCAGGTGATGTGAGGAAAGTAATCAAGTTGCACAGCGTCGATCCTTTAGTGTTCAGGTCTTGGACAGCGGGGCCTTTGGATGTCCATTCATCTAGTAATCCCTGATAAAACATTCATTATATGTCATTTAGAAGATAGACAGACAGACAGATCTTTTTATCTTTTCTGTGAAGAAAACAGTCTCTCTGCTGGACAGCGCACTGTTTCACTCTTAGATATGTCCTGTATAGACACCAAATATTTAGCTGTCATTAGCAGGCAGAGTAAGCACATTTGGGTAGTTTGGACTTTAAGGAGACTCGGACTATAATCTACTAAAACGTAGTGACTACCTATTGCAAAACCCATGAATTCCAAACTGCTGTGTCAGTGTGTAAATAGCAGTGACTTCTGTTCCAGCACCTTAACTGCAGTAAGATAAAACACATATAAAAATAACACTCTCTCTAAAATATACTTTGTATTTATCTCATGACTCACGGTGACTATCTGCAGGTCGCTCTCCAGAGTTTTCTCACTGCTGCTTGGCTGATCTGCAGGTACTTTGTCATTAGCCTCCTCCAGCCACTTAGTGAGAGCGCTAGCTGCAGATCTGAACTCTCCCAGCTGGTCCTGACAAGATGACAGTTCCTCTTCCCTGCAAGCAGGCGTGAGGAATCAGTCAGAGTTTGCATCCATTTGAATATTACAAACAATGCACAAATGTTAAAGTTAATAAAAAGAACACAAAATTAAGAGTTAAAAATAGCAAAACCCTCTTCTTCCAGACTTACTTTTCTTTGATGGTGTCTTTAAAGGTGCTGAAAACATTTGAGAGATTGTCCAGCTTGCTCTGAATTTGGGCTTTGTTTCCATCAGGGCTTATTTCAGACAGTTCCTTGGACAAAGTCTGCAGCTTCTCCAAATCACCAGCATATTCAGCCATATCAGCTTTGGTGTTCTGCAGAAAAATATCATCTGTCAGCTAATCTGTGCATGATGAAATTAGATTAGTGAGAAAATAGTCAAAATTTTTAAACGCACCTGCATTAGCTGAGACAGTTCATTGAAAGTTTTCCCCGGGCCGTCTGTTTCGTGCAGGTCCTGTGAGCGCTTCAAAACAAACTGCTGGACTTTTTCGGCTACATTCTCAAACTGCTCTACCTTTTCTTTCAGCTTCTCCAGAGTAGCAATTTTTTGCCTGTGCTGATCACACGCATCAGAGAAGCGCTGGGAGAGAGAATCCATCTTAGACTGCAGAAGCGCGGCAGCAGAGGGATCAGCCGTCTCCACAAACTTCTTCACCTTGGCTTTCATGGCTGAGATGCTGCTCTGGCGACTTGCTATGTCCTGCTCTAAAGCCTTAAACAAAAAAAAGATAGAAAACAGTAAAGTTTTATTAAATTATTAAAATAAATATGAAGCTGGTACGAAATTTTTGCATTATTAGAGCGCTGAAATGTTGGCCAAAAAAACCACATACTGCTTCTTTGCTCAGGATGCCTCCAAGAGATGCAGAGTCCAAGGTTATTTGCCCTTTTTCTTCCACACTGGCCTCAACTCCCTCCATCCATCCCATCATCTCATCCAAGCCATCCTGAACACTCATAGAGCGAGTCAGGGTGATCTGCAGCTTCTCATTTCGATCGCTTACAGACTTGGAAAGGTTGTCGTAACGCTCCACTATGTCATCTAAAACGCACGAAAACAAATCAGGTTCTGCTTAAAACAGGATCATGTCTCGCTGTCTGGAACACACCATAAGGTAAACATTTCAAACTAAGGTAGAAACATATTTGGCTTTTATGAGTTTGTTTAGGCTATAATGTTGGCAAAGGACATCCATTAGCTTTTTGGTTGAGGTAACAGCATTTTAAGTACATGCCAAGAAACCAATAACTGGGGGAAAATGAACACAAATGATTCAAAAGCCATGAATCACACTGATAACATTTTTCTGTTGTAGTAAAGTAATGGTGAACTCTTTGTGGTATGTTGACACCAACCTAGCTTGATAAATCATGGCTTTCTTTTTTACATTAACACAGTGCTCGATTAGTATTTCACAGGGCAGTTGAAAATATGTAAAATCTTCCAAAACTACTTCCAAATTATTTAACTGTCTGCTGCCTTTCAAGTTATTTAAAAGGTCTAAATCTGAACAGCAGGAATTTGGGTGTCCCTTCAGCCCTGAGTAGCTTTTCCAGACCATGGATTAGGCCCAGACTAAAAGAACAAGTAGTGCAGACTTTCATTTAAAAAGTTCATAGTCTAGGACACTAGGCTTAATGTCTGTCTGGGAAATTGAGCCATTAGGTATACAGATCATGCTGTGCAGCTGACTTTTATTTTTCTCACCTACTGTCTCCTGGATCTCATCTGGGTTGCTCAGCAGGTCACCTTCAGATGTTATTAAAGACTCAGCTGTTTTACGTAAAGAATCAATAGCAGTCTGGTGCCCCATCATCTGACCTTGTAAAACCTGGAGATTAATAAATAGTGACAAGAAAGGTAAAAAAAAAAACAATCCTCATAAATACATGCTCTGTTTCTACAAAATCTACTCTTTTTATATAGCGTACTTGATGATAATAACCTCAGAGCGATCGTGTCTGGGTTTAATATTGGTTAGCTGAATGCACCTATGTGACTTCACAATTACTCTTAGAGAAGTGCTTAGAATTTCTGCAGTGATTTCAAGTCCAAGCCCAAAGTACTGTGTTTCTTGGTTGGCTCACAGGCAGCTCTTATCTGTGCATATTTATCCTGTAAGTCACTACCTCGCTACAGAGAAATGTTGAAACTAGCTGCAGCCAAAGCCTTGACAGAGACAGCTCTGTCAGCCCAGTTCATTATCTTCTCGTAGGAGTATGCGCACTACAAATGACCAAAGTTAAACTATTCACATGTGGGTTTGAGTTTAAACGCAAAGCTAAAAATAACTTTGTTGCACTTAAGTCAGTGGAAACACTGTATATGGCGAGGCAAGGTCTATTGCCCTTATAACCCCTATAACTGTCACGTCTAAACAAGGCTGTTCCTTCTGTCTGTGCTTGGATTGCGCCTAACCTTTAGAGTTGACGCCGAGTTGATGAAAGCTATAATGAGGATAAATAACACAAAAAATAACATAAAAAAATGTCTAAAAGTATCTTTTCACATGAATTCTCTTTGGCCTCGATAACAAGGGATAACAATGAGATTAAAGAAAAAAATACCACAGGGTTGAAACAAATCTCGGCTTTTCAACACAACATTCTTGACCTGACTTTAAACTCTTAGGCCTAATTAGTTCAGCTTTTTGCTGCGGTTCTTGCCTTGGTGTCCTCCAGCTGTTTCTGTAGCGTTTGAGGGTCAGCTGCTATGGCCTCTGATTGCTGCTTTCTCGCCTCCTCCTCTGAGCTGTTGAGCCACTTCAAAAGACCGGTGCTTGAGTCGTCATACTTTTTGTACTTGTCAACCACGTCTTTGAGGTTGTTGCCAAGCAGATTGCACTGTGACAAAAGAAAAATAGATTCACTTTGGTTGTTTAAATAAAAGAATAATAGCAAAAATAACTGACCATAAGATCTCGATCTCAAAAAGCCATTTTCACAGTAAAGTTAACTAAAAGAGGTGCTGCAGTTTTACTTATATTTTAAAATAATATTTTCAAATCTAATTTCAATCAATGTTTTCTGTTATTTATTCCACTGTAATTCCAACTAGGACAGCTCTAAACTTTCTGTGCAGCAAATCAGCTTCATGTTTAACTACATCAACTTTAACCTTAACCTTATATACATTTAAATAAAAATTAATTTGCCATTTAAAACTTTTTTTGGTGTTTATTTTTTATTAGGACAGATGCTGCCACACAGTGGGAAAAATAAGCCATTACGCCCATTCTGATCAGCTGCATACTAAATACCTGTGAGTGTAGTGTTTTATATCGACTGGCTGCTGAATCTAGTTTATCCTTGACAGCAGAACAGGTCCCTGAAGTATCCACATGCAGCAGCGGATTCTTAGCTGCCGGGTCAGCTGATCCAAATGCCTTAGCCACGTCCAGCACTTTCTGTCCCGAAATAGTGATGAATCGAAGGTCCCCTTTGTGGGAAATCACATCCTCCGAGAAGCTTTTCTGTCGCTGAAGGTTATCACTGAGGATATTAAGGCAGCTTGCAGGTGCTCCCAGTTCCAAAATCTCTTCTTCAGCCTGGTTTAACCAGTTTTCAAACTCCTCACAGTCGTCCTGGAACTTCTTCAGCTCCTCCTGGACACACTGCACCTGCTTCATCTGCTGCTCAGCCTGAGTCAGGGACGTCTCATAGCGCTCCTTTAGCTCTTGGATGTTCTTCTGCAAAGCCTCCTTCTCCTGTGGAGACAGCACGTTGGCTTGCTTGTCAAGCATAGCCTGAGCTGACTGGGTGGCCATGATCAGATCCTGCTGCTGGGACAGAATCTCCTGGTGATGGGCCTGTGGTCACAATTATAGCAAAACATGTTATTAGTATGCCATAAGATATTTTAGACATTTTTGAGACCTTAAGTGTAGTCTTATCTATTTTTTAATGTTTTGAAAACACTCAGAGGCATTTCTTGTCTCCACCATCTCTTTAATACACGTTATATTTCAGTTATTAAGACAGCTTCATGTTTTCAGTCTAGTAATCTTAATCTTGTGAGCTGTTAGGAAAAATGGTATGAATCACTATTGAAAATAAATAAATAAACTCCAACAAACTAACTATACCTTGAGCCCTTGGTACTGCTTATCAAGATTCGGGGATTCATTGTCCTCGCCACTGGTCTCTCTGCCAAAATCCTTTTCAGTGGCCTGCAAAGCGTTTCCGTTGGCATTATCATCGTCTGTTATCAGTCCCTTAGCTGAAGGTTCCTCTGGCAGGTTTCCATTTTCCTGACTTACATGGTCTGTTTGATCCAGGCTGCTCTTGTTTTTATTTCCTACATTGGAAATCCAGTCCAGAAGACCTTCAATCTTGCTCTTACTCTCCTCAAGCTGTTCGACAGCTGCTGCCTGTGCCGACAGACCACACATTAACAATGCTGATTTCACTCTAACATTACAATTCAAATTCTCAGGAAACAGAGTTTTTACAGAAAGCACACATGGAAGGAAGCCAAACCTTTTCGCTCTCCTGCTGTATGGCTGTCGTGACAGCTTTCTCCAAATCTTTTCTGGAGTCCTCGGCTCGCTGGTTGATGACCTTGGCTTTGCTTTTAGCCTCTTCCAGCTTGCTTTCAATAGCGGCGATTTGATCTGGTGTCATCTTGCTTCGGTTTTCCACGAGAAATGTATTAGTACTGCTGATCACATCATTTAAGGCACTGGCGTTTGTCAACACGTCTTTTTGGAGAGCCTTGTGAAGAAACAGAACGTTTTTTTAACTGATACAAAAAAAATAATATTTTTTTTTTGTAGGGCAAACCAAGTGAAGTTATGACAAACCTGATGCTCCTGCTGGTACTGCTGCAGGTCTGTAATGCTCTCAGCATTTTCAGCCTGTTGCTTATGGCCAATCAGGCGGTTCTCAGTCAGCGTGAGATTATCACACACGTCCGCCAACTTGTCTGTAAACTCCTTCTGTTTCTCCAATAAAGACTGACATTAGAAAAAAAAAGGTCAAACTTTATATCTTTAAATTTCGTGTTGCGCAAATCTATTCTCACTAAAACATTCATGTAGACACAAACATCAAAGGTGTTTTCACATAATGAAAATGAAAGGAAGGAAAGGGAGGGAGCAAGAATTCGAGCACACAGAGGTAACGTGCAAAGTTTGCTTCAGAATAAACTCTCCTAAATCAAACCACTGTAAATATCGAGTTTGCTGTAAACATGCTGTTTGCCAATTTGTTGCCATGGTGCTAAAAAGCACAGGAGGACATCATATTGTGTGTTAGTCTGTTTGTTTTTCAGGACATTTTCCAACAAAGATAGGACATTTTGTCCAGTTAAATGTTCGCCGGAGTCTCAAAGCCTGTAGAATGAAAACAAGCACAGAGGTTAGTCTGCAGCAGGGATCGAGCACTCAAGCATGCAATGCTGTTATTTCTCTGAGCACTTACAACCTCACACTCTGGAAAAGAAACAACAAACTCAGACCAGAATACACTGAAACATGCAGAATGTCTAAAATAAAAATAAAAACCCACTCAGATTTACAGCTTAAATTCAAGTAACACAACTGAAAATGTCAATCTAAACTGCAACAAAAACAGAGCTACACTTTTTCTTTCCAGGAAAAATCTCAGTGAAATTATATATTTATAACATATACACAGGCAGACCTCTGCCAGGTTTTCTCTCTCTCTGGCATCAAGCAGGACATCTAAGGCACTCTTCTGTGTTACAAGCCTTTCTATCTGGTCTCTGAATGCTCGCTGAGTGGTGCTGAGGAACTTGAGGAGGTAGCTACTCTTAGCCGGACTCAGGAACTGAGTGTGCTCTGAAATAAAGCACTGGATATCAAACGTGACATCCTCTAACTTGAGCCTGGCTTCTTTTTGCAGATGGTCCCCCATGTCCTGGGAAAATAAAACATGGAAGGATGTTGAGGGTTTTTCTCCTCTTGTTTACTCAAGCTGTGCAATGCTTTAAACTGCAATTTAAGGTACCTTATTCTGCTGGCTCAGATGTTTCAGAGTGTCCACATCACATGTGTTCAAATCCACACCCAACATCTCAGAGTTATTTTGAATGAGCCCCGCCAGCGTATTGAGATCACTGAGATGTTGCTGATATGTTGATTCCAAGTGTACCTAAAATCATATATAAAGGGGTTAGTGGCTGATGCTACTGTTATATTATTGTATTTTAATTACTGTGTTAAGACTGACCTTCCCTGTTTCCATCGCTTGAATCAGAGAGCTGCTTCTTTCTGCACACATCTGAGACACAGCAGTAAAATCTGGCTCTAACTCCAGATATATCGAGGCCAAGTCGTGGTGGATCTGCTGGGGAACGTCTTCATCAGCAGAGTTTATGAGTTGCTTGGCTTTCTCCATATCGACTGTCAGAACATCAGCCAGACTAGAAAGCTGAGACTGCAGAGACTAGATAGAAAAAAAAAGAATTTGATCAGGAACTGAAACACATATTGACATTTGAAATATGTTAAAAATCGATCATTTATTCAAAAACAAATGGGCTTCAGCTGGTCATTTCTAACCTGACATTCCTCTATTTGGTTCTGCAGTTCTTCCATGTTGTTGTCTGTGGGTATTGGGGTTGAGAGGTCTTTTCTGGCATCTTCTAAAACATCAGAGTGATCCTGCAGTCTCCCAACACACTCCAAATAATCGTGGATGGAGAACAGCTGTGGGTAAAGAAAAAAAAATGAATTCACAAAAGGAACAGATGTTACTAATGCCCAAAACTAAGAAATGATGAGCTTAGCATTCAGCCAAAATAAACCGCACCTTATATTTGACCTCCTCGCCTCTGCAGCCATATGAGATGGCAGAGGCCTCAACAAATGGTTGATGACTCTTTGGAGCACTGTCATCCTCTCCTGACTCCTCATTCTCTCCCTCTGAACTTTCCTCTTTGATGCTCTCCAGTGTGTGCCACTGTTCCTGCTGTGATTCACACCCCAGAGCGCTGCTGAGGGTATCCATCACTTCCTTAAGCACTGAAAGGTCTTGGCTTGTGGAAACAGTCTTAAAAACCTGCAGCAGCTGCAGCTGGATATTTGGAGCATCAGACTGCTCTGTCTCTTGACCTCCTCTTTCATCCTGGCATATCAGTTTTGCTTTCCTCGTGTCCTCGCTGTCTAAACTGAGAGAATTTTGCTTCAGTAAATTCATGAGGTGATCTGGGTGACTGCTGTCTGTGAGTCCTTGAGATGTGCTACTCTCGTGGAAACTGTTTTTATGTAAAGATTGTGCATTACTCTTATCTATAGAAAGGGCATCTTGAGAATCTTGAGCTTGTGCCCTTTCCAAACCACTGCTCTTATCACTGTGTGTAATATCTTCCCCCTGGTCATCTGCATATGTCTTTCCAGGATTAGAAAACACTAATGGGCCTGAAGAGGAAACAACAGGTATTATACTGCTCTCAGACAGGAAATCCGTAACTGTGTGAGTATCCACAGAAACACACACTTCTAAACTTTGATCCTCTTCTATAGGATCAGATGTCATCTCTTCTCCTATTCTACTTCCAGGCTGTCCAAAGTTGTCTGATAAGGGAAACGATGGATTTAAACAGGAGACATTTCTATCACTATCAGGATCGTCTGTGTCCGTTCTTGATGCAGAGATCTGTTCAGTATCAATAGCGAAAATGCTGTTGTTTTGCCTCTCTGGGAAAAGCCTCTCAGCATCACCTGTAACACCAAGCACTGGCTCTAACAAGTCTTTAGGAGTCACCGCTAAATCTTCAACATCATTGCTGCTGTGATAAACAGTATTTGTAACAGCAGGTATCTCAGAAGAGGAGCTCTGCTCTTGTGGAGGTCTTTCACAAACAGGTGCACCCCTTTGGCAGAGAGGTACAGAAATCTGTTCAGCATCAATATTAAAAATGTCATCATTTTGCTTCTCTGGGGAAAGCCTCTCAGCATCACCTCCCCCTCCATGGGCTGACCCAAACAAATCTTTAGGAGTCAGGGCTGAATCTTCAATATCATAGTAGCTTTGGTTGATAGTACTTGTTGTTATGTCTCTATTAACAGAAGATATCTCAGAATAGGAGCTCTGCTGTTGTGGAGGTTTTTCACAAACAGCTGCACTCAGGCTCCGTTCTCTCTGACAGAGAGATACAGGGATTTTCTCAGCATCAACAGTGAGAATATCATTGTTTTCCCTCTCTTGGGGAAGCCCCTCAGGATCACCGGCACCTTCATGGGCCGCCCCTAACAAATCTTTAGGAGTCAGGGCTGAATCTTCAATGTCATTGTTGCTGTGATTGATGGTATTTGTTGCTGTTATGCTGCTGTAAACAGCACATAACTCAGAAGAGGAACTCTGCTGCCGGGGCCCTTCACAAACACCTGCACTCAGGCTCCGATCTCTCTGACAGAGAGATACAGGGATCTGTTCAGCATTAACAGTGGGAATGTCATTGTTTTGCCTGTTTTGGGAAAGCCTCTCAGCATCACTTGTAAGGCCACAAGTAAACCCTAACAAATCTTTAGGAGTCAGGGCTGAATCTTCAATATCATAGTAGGTTTGGTTGATAGTACTTGTTGTTATGTCTCTATTAACAGAAGATATCTCAGAATAGGAGCTCTGCTGTTGTGGTCCTTCACAAACAGGTGAGCTCAGGCTCTGATCTCCCTGACAGACAGATACAGCATCAATAGAGGGAAGGTCATTGTTTTCCCTCTCTTGGAAAAGCCTCTCAGCATCACTTGCACCACCATGGGCCGACCCTAACGAATCTTTAGGAGTCAGGGCTGAATCTTCAATATCATTGTTGCTGCGCAAGATGGTATTTGTTGCTGTTATGCTGCTGTAAATAGCAGGTAACTCAGACGAGGAGCTCTGCTGTTGTGGAGGTCTTTCACAAGCAGCTGCAATCAGGCTCTGATCTCGCTGACAGAGAGCTATGGAGATCTGTTCACCATCAATAGTGAGAATGTCATCATTTTGCTTCTCTAGGGAAGGCCTCTCAGAATCACCTGCTCCACCATCTGTAAACCCTAAGAAATCTTTAGGAGTCAGGACTGTATCTTCAGTATCATAGTTGCTGTGATTGATGGTATTTGTTGCTGTTATGCTGCTGTAAACAGCAGGTATTTCAGAAGAGGAGCTCTGCTGTTCTGGAGGTCTTTCACAAACAGCTGCAATCAGGCTCTGATCTCTCTGACAGCTGCTGGGCTCAGATTCATCATTATAATCACTTTCTGCTTGCTGACGTAATGCAATTCTGACATCTTCT
Source organism: Pundamilia nyererei (assembly GCF_000239375.1). Classification (NCBI taxonomy): domain Eukaryota; kingdom Metazoa; phylum Chordata; class Actinopteri; order Cichliformes; family Cichlidae; genus Pundamilia; species Pundamilia nyererei. The sequence continues at coordinate 2,494,568 of NW_005187474.1, read as the reverse complement.
GCCCTGTTTTTCACAGAGTTACAATTACCCCTGGAAACCGAGATGACTGCACCCTCAACAAAATCCCCAAGCGATGTGTAATCCACACTCGGAGCTGGCTCACTGCCCAAAGTTGACCGAACCCCACTTTCATCTTCCACTCTAGCTTCCAAAGACAAAGCACTGGAAAATGAAACTGACGTGCCGGTTTCACTCTGAATGAATGTCTGTTTTCTTACACTGGTATCATATCCATCACCGAAAACATCATCATCACTGGGTATGCTGTCAGATTTACCGGAGTGATAAGCAAAAGTGGCAGACTGAGTCTGGCTTTTGGAATCAGTATTGATGCCAGAGATTCTTCCTGTCAGCTCGCTATCCATTAAGGTGTGTGACTCACTGTCCTCAGCCCCTAAAGGCAATTTTCCTATATGATTGATACGCTCTGCTGTAACCTGATTCCAATAAGAGGGTGAGATCATCTGAGGCATGTTACCACTTTCTGATGGAAGGGAAAGATGTACTTTATTAGTCATTGTTTCTACACTCCCCACTGCCTTACACGCCAACTCTCGATTTCTATTTTCACTCTCTCCTTCTTTGTTATTAGCCTCTTCTTTGGCTAAATCAAGCACCGTGACAGCAGCATTTCTTGAAATCACCTGCTGTGTGTTTTCAGCTGCATGAATTAAACCCAGATCTTGAGCTTCAGAAAGAGAGTAAACACGGTTTTCCTCTGGGTAAAAGTTGCCTTGCGAATCTGAATCCTTGACTAATTCAAGCGGGAGTGCCTCACCAATGCTCCTGCTGCAATGAGACCTCCAAAAGCTCTGCTCTGTGTGACATCTGCTTGACAATGCCTGTTTTAATCCAGAAAATCTGTCTGTCTCAACCATCAGGATGGGATTTTTTTCATCTGACTGTGAGTCATGCAGCTCTAGTACCATCTTATCATCCACTAATCCTTTATTAAGAGCTTCCTGCAGGTTATAACAATTCCCAGAGGTGACGTCCAAAATGCCCTCTTCCTCCATTTGGGTTTTCAGAAGCGCAATAGCACTCTTCCGCTCATTTCCACCCTCCACTGAGTCCTCAGAGCTTAAAAACTGAGGTTGTTCAATATGAACACTTGTTGTATCAAAGCATTTAGCCTTATAGTGTGGTGGCACCTGATGGCAAGATTTAAATGAGGACTCAGAGCCAATCATCACTGAAGGTGAGCTAATATTTCTGCTTTCCCCAGAGCAAAATGTGTGAGGGACTGACACATTTAGAGAACCTGGAATATCAAGACCTTCCCTGGCATAATCTCCGGCCTCCTTTTTCAAAGTATTTCCAGAAATTCCTTCTTCAAACTGATCTGACTTTGTCCACCATGTGTCGTTTTCAAACGTGTTTTCAACCTCTACACCTCTGGTGTTAAAATCAATATCACTACTCACTAAAAGGTCCTTGGCATGATCGTGTTTTGAAGCTTTGTCATTTTTATTCGATTTTTCATCAAAGGTTATTCTTCCATTGCCAGAGGAAACAAAATTATGAGGCTCAAATGTGTGTTGTGTGTTTTCATCAAAGGTGATTCTCCCGCCGGTCTGGGAAACAAAGTCATAACGATCAAACACGTCCTCTGTGTTTTTTATTAACTCCTCTGATTCATCATTTATGTGTAGCGACATTTCAGAATCTGCGTCTTCAAAAGGATTTTTGGCATCAAACAAAGTCAAATCAGTCAAACCTTCATCATCGTTCGGATAAAATAGCGTGTCTTCAAGAAAAGCATGAGCCATTTTGTTTAACTGATCATCAAGTATCAAAACCCTCTGTTCTGACTTTGGATCAATGTAACTGTTCATCATTAAGTATGAGATGAATAACTGTTTTGCTTCCGTGGGAGAGGGGAGATTAACTTCTGAACCATCATGAGGCCACCCATCAACTGCCAGCTTTTTATAAGTGAGCCAAGATGAAAACTTTTCACTAAGGTGATCAACATCTGGCAGCACATCTGGGATCTCTATGGATTTCAGAACCTCTGCTGTGTGACTGTCGATCCAACCATTTTGAATAGCGGTAGTGATATCTATCACCTCTGAATTTTCTGGAATGTAAAATGCTGCTATTTTCCCTCGATTAGTAAAAAGTCTGCAGGTAAACTCACTGGAGGTGCTTTGACAATCAGATTCATGCGAGGCAGACACCGTTTGGATTTCCCCAGAGTGAGGCAACGCAAGTCCCATGAACTGTTGCTGATTTCCCAGGACGATGAGTGTGCTGCTGGAGCTCATCAAGTCACACTGAATGGCCGCATCCACCTTCAGCCCACCTCCAGCATTCTGGAAGTTACCATTTGACACCTCAGTTTCATTCTGACCTTCTAGATCCCCCTGAGCACCTAACAACCTCACCATAATCTCCTGATTACTAAAACCACCCGAAGTCACACTGTTAATATTCCCCTCTGATGTCTCTGAGCTCTCTCTGCTCAGGCCCTTGAATATCAGTTTATTAGCCTCACAAGCTTCACCCTCCTCTTCAGGCTCTAAAAAGGACAGACTTTCTGCAGTGCCAGGATTTATCATATCCTGGTGAGACTTTTTCCTCTGAAGGATGTTTACGTAGACAGAAGCAGGAATTAAACCACACTGAAATGCCTTCTCCAGGGTCATCGTGTCCCCTGTGTAGGACATCTGCATTTCATCACTGACCTGGCTGGCCTCTATTATCTTTATGATCACATCTTCACACATGGACCCTTCTCTAGCTGCTGCTATGTCAGACAGGGACACAGAGGAGACATGTGAACTCTGTATGCATTTGCTTGAATCATTCAACACTGGCAAGTGATTCAGCGTTGATGTGTAGATGCGATTTTCTTCAATAGCTTCGTCACACCCCAGATGAAATTGGGGTTCAGAGAGGTTAGAGGTTAGGAGGGCCCCTTGATGATTTACCAAACCTCTCTGATCAATCAGGCCAGTCATTCCAGTCCCAATCCTATCAAGGGGTTTGAAATCCTGCAGGAAATGAAAGCATGACAATTAATCTCACTAGCTTTGGCTTCAGCCTCAAAATTTGTTCAAATTTTACTAACTGAGGCAAGACAAAATCTATACTCACCACCACACAGACACGGGTTTGTTAAGACAGCGTTTGTGCAAGAGCAAGACTGCAACGGGGTTGCAACAGGAGGGTGATGGAGAGTACATTTAAAGCTATCATGCATCTGGAATATAAGCATTCAGCATCTTGCAAAAAGAGTGTCATTAGTCACACAGCACACTGTAAAGTTATATATCTGCTATCCTGTTGAGCTCTTAAAGAGAGCTTAAGCACACTGAAAGAAGTGAAATATCAGACCACAGCTTGGTGCAATTAGCATGTTTACAGCATACTCAGGTTTGACTGGTTTCAGCCATACTAAGTTTCTGTTCCTAAGGAGCCAGTCTAAGAGAAAGTGCGACAGAATTTGGCAAACACTGTACTAGGGAAAAGAGGATAATGGTTAGACATGCAATCGAACATCAGGGGGCACTGTTTTCCAACACATTATAGGGCACACTCCATTAATAAACACGAAGCCTATAATCCAACCTCATCTGCAGAGGGAGTCTGATCTGAACACTGCTGGGAGAGTTCATTGTAGGCCTGAGTGAGAGACTGCAGCTGCTCTTGGGCCTTCTTTCTTTCCTCTTCTGTCATTCTGTAAAGACAAAAAAATATTAAGGATGAAGCCCCGAGCTTTACCAGTCAGTCTTTTGCATGCTAGTCCAGGTAAGGAGGCTTACTTGTCACTGTGTTTGTTTAGCATCGTTTGTGTGGACCTCAGCGCTTCTGCAATTTGTTCTTTTTTAGTGACGATTTCCTCCACTGACACCTAGAACATCAAACAGCAACAACATGCATATCACCATGTTAGAGTCAATGATGCATAGTGACTTTTATGGTAGTTTTACTTTACAATTGCAACAAAAAAACAAGATAATCCTCAAAAATGCACACACACACACAGACACACAAATACTTTTTACAGACTAAATTAAATTTTTCATGATTCATTATTTACATGAAGCATACTGCACACAACAACTTTGCAATAAATATTAGCAATGGAAACCTACATAACATTTTAGTGTTTCTCCCAAAGAGGACTTGACTGATTTACACAGTCTTTAATGAGGCTATAATTTTAACACTGTTATTTCTGATAGCACTGTGCACATTGTGCTTTATTCTGTTTTACATAAGGGGCATGATATCAGAAACATAATAAGGGGAAGGTGATTTTGACATAATTTGACAAAATAAAGTCTAATTATGTTACACTGTAATTACTGAATTGTGATTTTACTTTACAGACATTTATTTAAGTTTATGAAAGTATTACTACAGAAATGCAAAGGTCCACTACTAACATCAAAAGATATATAAGAAGTCAGTGATCTCATTAGCAAATGACATGTAATGAAAATCTAAACTTCTTTAATTCACACATTTATTTTATTTTCTATTCTTTTATGCTGGGCAGATTTAATTATGGACCCCGTGATCATAAACTGCCTCTCACCACTATTTAGCCATGATTTAATTCCTTTTGCAATATAATGAACACATCAGGGATAGTTTTATATAAATTTCATGTAACCTTAAGGTGAATAATATCAGTTTGGGGCCACATGTTAAAATATTTCAATAACCTGTGAGACTGACGTCATTTATTATTCAGTGAAGTGCATTAAATATGGGTGCTTGTGCAACATATGCATTTGTTTTTATTATGAATAAATTGAAATAAGTATTTCATATTATCTTTGTAGGTCTTTGTAAGTGCAGTAATTAAATCCATGAGCTTCACAACATATATGGATAAAATGAATCAGGAAGTAGACAGTTTGTTTTATTAGAAATCAAACGCTGTGACAGCAAAGGGTGGTGGGATCATTTTGATTGGAGTGTTTTTGTCATTAAAAAAATTCATATATAAACAAAAGTTAGCAATAAAAAAAACAGGACACACCAGGAACATACACATTATTTACCTGCGGCTTATTAGAAGCATCTGTGTTGGCATTACTATCTTTCAGAGCATCCCCACTATTGCTCACGGTCTGTTTCACATTGGACATCCACTGCAATAGTTTGTTAACCTTATCACCATTCTCTCTCTTCTCCTCATCAACAGATCTCTAGAATTAAAATAGACGGACTTTTAACAAGATTGTTAACTTTGCTACAAAAATAAACCAAAACACAGGAAGAGAGCTGTCAAAATCCATTCATGATCAAGTTAAAATCAGCAAAAACCAAAAGAAGAAAACACAAGAAAGCTTTGGACAACCATGTACCGAAAAACTGTTTTGGTCAGAGCTGAAGAAGAATCAGCAGCACTGAAACACAAATATTTTTTACCAGTTTAGCAATGCGAGGCTTCATTGGTAATACCACAAGAGGCATCTTTGTTCATCAAAAGGTCAAAGATAACGAGAAAAGACTCACTGACTTTAAATCCACCCCACCAAAGGCTAATGCTATAATAACTGACAGGTTTTTATTTATATGCCCAAACATAATGAAATGTTGACTTTGGTCCAAAACCGTGGGATTTCGTAGCTTCCAGTAACCTTAACCCGGTGTGGCAGTCGTACACGCTTCTCTCCAGAGCCTCTTTGAATGTAATTCTTCTCTTGGTCCTTGGACAGGTGAGGCTTTTGGTGTGGATCTTCTCGTCTTTGAGTACAGTGGCGGTAACTTTATCAACGAGTCCGCTCTGAACGACTTCTTCAAGTGAGATTCTGTCGTGGGTGTCAGGTTTTATCAATCCTCCAGTCAGGAGCTGGAATTCAATACAGCGGAAACCGGCGTCTTTTGGGAGGAGATTTTCCTGAACAGCCTGGGAAACAGACAAAGTCTTTGCAGTCTTGGGATGAATGAAGCCATTAAGTGCTTGGTCAAACTGCAGAAGCTGCTGACTCAGTGCTTCATCCAAAAGACCTCTTTTGAGAGCCTCGGTGAGGGTAACTCTCTCTCCACATGACGGGTCACAAATACCTCCAGTGCAGGCCTGGGCCTCTAACAGCCGCAAAGCAGTAGCTCTGTCAGTAAAGCCCTGTTGAAAACCCTGAAAAACCGAAAGCCTTTTCTTCTGAGTGACATCCCAAAGTCCAGCAATGGGGCTGTTAACATCTTCCACAACAACCATTCTTGAAAATATCATGTCTGCGATCTCAGTGATACTAAGAAGACCTCTGCGATAGCTCTCAAGCTCAGACGATTCCAGGAATCTCTGACTTAGAGCCGACTCAAGGCAAAGCTGTCGGCCACCTTTGACATCAGTAATGACGTGAAGTGGGGTTCCACTGGGGTCAGCTGTGGACTTCTCCTGCCATTCACTCTCCTGCTGTGACAGAAACAGATATGTCTTCTTGTCAATGTGTTTCCCCTTGAATGCTTCATAGGCTGACATCTCAGTGCCACAGTTGCTGTTGACAACTGACACCCTATGAGAGCTGGCAGGAGATGTGCTTGTTAGGTGCCTCTGACCAAACGGAAAGAGAAACACTCCACCACTGATGTCGTACAAGCATGCCTTCAGTATGTCAGAGTAGTATGCTTTCTGTCCAGTGTCAGGGTTGTGATAACCTTTGGGGTTACTGACTGGATCATAGAGACTCTGTAGAGTCTCCTTGTTCAAAAGACCCTGATCTACAGCAATGTGAGCTGTTACCCTGACCCCAGTTGCTGGGTTTATCAGTCCTCCAGTAGCAACCTGGACCTCAAGGATCTTTTTGGCTTTGTATCTATCGAGAATTCTTTCCTCCATGGCCTGAAACACAGACAGCTTTTTGCCTTTAAAGATGTAGCCACTAATAGCTTTCTCAGCCTCCATCAGTCTGTCTTTCACGCTCGGATCTATAATCCCCCTCTCCAATGCCTCGGCAGCTGAATGCGTTTGTCCGGTAGCCAGATCTGTAAGGCTTCCTGTTGCAGCCTGAGCCTCGAGAAACTCAAGGGCATATGTCTTTGCTAGGAAGCCCTTCTCAGCAGCTTCCAGGAAGGATATCTTTTTCTTGCTCGACTCCACATAAATTCCAGCAATAGCAGCCGGTTTGCCGATGTACTCTTCATCCGAGGGCCTAAATTTGACAATATTTTGAATGCTTACACCCCCTTTGAGGTCTGGGAGCTTTTGGGGAGTTGAATATGTCACGCTCTGCTGTCCATCGCGGTCTGTTATACTACTCTCTGATGTGCTTTGGTACATTTTTGTCTTGCTGACATTAGTTTCGTGCAGCTGTTTGTCTTTAAGTCCCAACAGAGCCATGTATCCCTGTGCTGTCACAGAGCTTTGGAAATCAGTGTTAACGTGGCTCTTGTAAGTCACACTTTGCACATCTTTCTTGAGAAAAGCGGGAGTTTGATAAGGGGAGCTATCCAACATTGAGTTTGTTGTTGAATCCTGCTGAAGGCTTTGACTGTGAATGATCTCCCTCTTATCTTGTCTGACATGTTTAATCACTTCAAGGGTGATTTTGTTCTCCGTTGTTGCCATCTGTAGATGTGACATTGGAAGAGCTATTAAGTTTTTACAGCTACAATTATTAATATCAACTAACAGAAAAAAACAACTACTGAAAGGAGCATACTGCATTTAAAAATACTGGATCTGTTAATAAATGCACTATTATGTTCCTGTAATGCAAAATTCAGCCTCGTGCGTACCTGTGAGGACTTTTTCACTGAGAGAATCTCTTCATCTCTCCTGCTTTTTGTATCTTGATTTGAGTGCACCATTTTCTGCATTATAGCGACATCTGCATTCATCAGATCAGCCTTGTTGTCTTTCACATACTGGAAACTGCACTGAGTCGCCTCTAATCCGAGTGTCGAAAGCTTCTCCTGAAGGCCTTTAACCTCTTTGACGTACAGCACTATTTGTTCCCGCAGAGATCTTGCCTCATTTTCTCTCATTGTGAGTTTCCACTCGCTGTCTTTCAACAGCTGTTGAAACTTTGTCCATTCACCCATTTGCTCATTGCAAAGGCTTTGCATAGCACTGATTTTTGACTTGAGTTCGACTTTTTCTTCCTCGAGTTCGTCTATTTGAGATTTTGCTTTTGACAAGTCTCGCTCGAGCTTCGTTCTCTCTTGCTGCACTTTGTCCATTTTGATTTGAAGCTGTTGGTCCAGTTGTTGCTTTGAATCAGCTGTGCTCTGATGTTTTATCTGCTTCATGTCTTGCTTGAAATACTTATTCAGCATCTCTGCTAGTTCAGCGCTGTGCACTTTGGATTTCTCGCTGTCGTTTGTGAGCTCGGACTGCAGTAAAATGATTTTTCTCTCTATTTCAGTTTTCACTAGCAGCAACTGCCTGTCATAGCCCTCTCTCTGGAGTTCTAGTTTGCTCTTTAACTCCTCCAGCATTTTCTTACACTTATCCAGTTGTTCCTCCATCTGCTGGGACCTCAGCTGAAGCGCAGCGTTTTCTATTTGCTTTTGCTCGGCTTCCGATTGGGCGTGCTGAAGGTTTTCTCTCAGTTTTCTGACTTCAGATCCCAATAAGATGCTTTTCTCTAATGCCTCAGCTTTCTCCCTCTTTAAAAGTGTATTCTCATTTTGTAGGTTTGATCTGGATTTCTCAGAACTGGACATCATTTCTTTGATTGTTATTCTATTTTTCTGAAGCTCAGCCTCCAGCTGAATTAGTTTGGACTCTTTGACTTTTCTCTCTTGGGCCTCTTTCGCTAACTCGTCTTTTGTTCTTTGCAGTGAGGAGCTTAAATCTGAAAGTTTAGCGTTCAGGTTCTCGGCTTTCCTTTCCGTTTCTCTCTTCTCACTCTGAAGCGTGTAAAGTTCCTGCTTTACGTTTTCTGTCATTTTCTCCGAGGTGCTGGTTAACCCCTTAAAACTGTGCTTTTGTTTGAAAAGCTCATCTTCTAAAGCTTTGATTTTACTGAGATGCTTTTGATTCTCGGCACATTCCTTCTGCAGTTGTGCATTTTTAGCATTCAGCATCACTTTCAAATCATTGATTTCAGCTTTCTGCATGTGGACCTTTTGATTTGCTGAATTCTTGTCAGAAAGCACTGACATCAGCTCAGTTTTAAGAGAGGTTATTTCTTTCTCATAACTGGCAGTACTTGAACTGAGAACTTTGATTTTCTGCTGCAGTTCAGTCATTTTCTTTACCTCCTCACTGTAATCTTGCAGTTTAATTTGAAGCTCATGAGAGCTTTGCGATTTCTTATTCAGCTCCTCCTCAATAATTCTGACCTGTGATTTGGTGCCCTCTACTTGAGCCCTGAAGATTTTAATTTGCTGATCCTTGCTGTCAATTTCCATCATCGCCTGATCCAGTTTAGCTTTGATGTTCTTTAGATTTTCCTCCATCTCCAGATTGATCTGTTTCATCTCATCTACTCTCGCCTGCCACTGAGAAGCAGCTAATTCACTTTTTTGAAGTTCTGCTTCCAGAATTTTACACTTGCCCTGCAGCGCCTGCTCAGATTTTTTCATTAAGCTACTTTCTTCCTTTGCTGTTTGAACTTGCTGTTTCCAGCTGTCGATCTCTCTCCTTAAAGACCTGAGCTTTTGTTCTGAAAGTGACCTCTCTTTTTCCATTGACTCCATCTGGATGTGAAGACCTTGAATATTACTCTCCGATGAGACATTCATCCTCGTCAGCTCACTGCATTTAAACTTCAGCTGATCTATTACTGACTGCTTGGAAGCCAGGTCTAATTCTAAGCTGTTAATCTTGTAACTATTTTCCTGTTCAATGGAGCTTTTTTTCTGCAGCTCTCCGTGGGCGATGTTCAGCTGCTCTTTAAGGCCTTCTATTTCAGTGCTGTGAAAAAACGTGTTTTGTTCCAGAGAGGACTTTGCTCTTTTGAGAGATCTGATTTCGTCTTGAAGCTCATTGATGGATTTCTTCATGTTCTGTGTTTCCTGCTGGAGTTCCTCTGATTTCTGTCTCATGCTAATCCTCTCAGCTTCCAAGTCCATCTGAAGTTTCTTCAGTCTGTTATTGCTGTCATCCAACAGCTTTTTATAACTCTGTGCTTTTTCTTCAGCCATGTCTGCTTTTCTCTGGACCAGGACCAGCTCCTCTAATTTCTGCTGCAGAACATCCACCATCGTGCTGTCATTTTCTCTGAATGCAGATGATCTCAGCTCACAGTCTCCTGCTGACTGGTTGTCAAAGGCCAAAGGCTGCTGAGCCACACTTTTAGCATGGATTTGGCTTTGCGGCTCATGAACAGTGGCAAAGTCTATTTCCTCCACATCTTTTTTTCTGTGAAGGCTTTGGGTATTAATATCGTGGCCATCGTTTCTATCTTTTAAGAAATCGTCTAGCTTCTTCTGAGTCAAAGACCACGTGGCCTCTGACTGCTCGATTAACATTTTTGTGTGCTTTAATTCCTGCTCAATTGCCATTTTGTCTTTAACTGCTATCTCTAATTTAGCATGATACTGATTCAGATCATGCTCGAGCTGGGATTTCTGAAACTTTAGATCACCAATTGTCTTCTGCTGTGTTTCTATTTCTCCTTCCAACTTTTCCAACTGTTCTTGCCTCTCAGTCAGCAAAGCCTCCTGCTCCCAGACCCGCTGCTTAAGTTGACTAATCTCTATATCCTCTGTAGCTTTTTGGAGCTCCATGCTTTCTGTCCACCTTTCATTCTCTGCTCTTTCAAAAGCTTTTCTCTTCTATAATGGGAAAAAAACACAAATCATCCACTGTAGACATTGTAAATTAGCGTCGTTAATAATAAAACAATCTCTCCATGAATTTCCTTAATGAGTTTTGTTTATAAAAGAAGAGATAGCTGTACTGTAAATGCCTAAAAACTGCAAACATACCATCAATATTTTAGGTTTGATTTTATTTCAGTTACAGTTTTATATGTCAAAACTAAGCTTTAGAACTAATGCACAGATTCCTGGAGAGACATTTAAAAGAGACATATAAGATCTACTGCAGCAGAATTAGAAAAAAGCTTTCTCATCCCAGCAAGTCAATATCTCCAGGAAGGAGCTACCATCCATGCAGACATGCACAGCTCCATTTCCTTTGCTTCTTTTGTACAATGAAGCAAACTCTCTTCCCTCACGATGAGACCTCCATCTGGGATAATTGTCTTGGAGTGAGTCAAAAAGTCAAGGTAGACAAGTAGTGGAAGTGCTGTGAGCCACTAAAACAAGCTGATAAAAAAGAGAAGACCACCCAGGAAGCATGCCCATGTGCGACAATACAGCTACATTGGCATCAGGAAACAAATGGTGAACAAATTGAAATTGAAAAAGTGCCACACGAATCCCTGTTACCACAGAAAGTTTTATGTGTTAAAGCAAGAATAACTCACCTCCTCGTCCTCAGTTCTCTTCAGCGTTTCGCTGGCAAACTTCACATACTGAGTCATCAGAGTCACCAGAGCAGTGTAGCGCGTTCGGAGATCCATAAACTGTAAACACAACCAAGTATATTACTGAGCAGGCACTGTTGTTCATACAGAACTCATTTCTTCTGCTGACAAAGCCAAAATAAAGTTTCACCTCCTGCTGAATGGCATCAGAAGAACTCTGCATCCTCCGTTTCTTGAGAGGAGATTTGTGCTGGGAGTCGACCATCGCTCTGAACGTCATCAGCTGAAGTTCATAATCCTAAAAAAGAATTTCACATGAATTGATGGTGAACTAGTTTTTGTTAGATTATTATTGCTCAGTCTCCTTTCACCAAATGTCAACAAAATGTGACTAACTGCTGCAATATTCAGAAAAAATATTCTGCAAAAGCCTGCAGACCTGATGCGTTACTGTTTAGATAACAGAACTGTAAAGTGGGGGTTAAACTAAATTAAGGACAACAAATGGCTTCACCTTAACAGCAGATGAGTACTGCTCTGAGTACTTTTGACATTCGTCGATACTGCTCTGTTTCTTCTCAATTTCAGCAACAAGGATCTGAAAAACACACATTTTAATACATTGTGTATCTATATAAATGTTTTTTGCTGTGAATAACTTCTGTGTTGTCCTACTTTTTGTTTGTTTAACAGCTCAGCCAGTGCCTTGCTATCCTCAGGCTTGTGTTCTTGGGCCTTCAGCTGTGCTGCCTCCATGTCTCTAACCCATTCATCAAGGCTACTATAGGAGTCTCTGTAGTGCTTCAAAGATTTGCTGATACCATCCAGGTCGCGGAGCCTGAAAATAGGTTGGATAAGCTTTTAGTGATCAATACATACACTGACTATTTTCTGCAAAAACAGCTTGTGTGCTTGATTTAATTCAGAATGAATAAATGAAAAAAGCCAAACCTGCTTTCGATCTGCGAGTGGATGTTCTGCCACCTCTCGCTCAACTGATCCGCCTTTTCTTTGTGCCAGTCGAGGTCAAAGTCGCGCTCGTTGTGCGCTTTAAACATGCGGTCACTGATGAGTCGCGCCTTCTGCAGCTCATCCTCCATGTCGTGGAATGACTCCTGTCTCTCATCAATCTCTGTCCGCCAGTGCTGTGTGCAGAAGCAGGAATGGTTAACAAGTGAAGTCAAAACACTGGGTGTGTTGGTGAAATACTGTATCATGTTGGTGTAACACCTTTAGTGTGGAAATGACATTTTCAATGGATTTGACATCAGGGTTCATGGCATCTTCTTCGTAGAGTTTGGACTCATAGGCCTTAACAAGCGCCTCTGCACTCTGACTGTGTTTCACCACTAAACTCACAGTTTTTAATCTGCAATAGAAGAAAAAGGTCTTTAGTTCTAATATTCTTTTGTATTACAAACATACATATAAATGAATTACCTAATTACAATGAAGGGAAACTCTTACTTGTCCATATAAATGGAAGACATGGAGTACACTTGGCTCATGCTCTGAATGAGGACTGTGAGCTCAGATGAAAGCGTTGCCACAGACGGAGAACCCGCGGCCTGTCTGAGGAACAGCTCGCACTTCTCCTTCATGGCATCCAGATCCTCCTTCAGCTTATTCAGCTCTGCCGTCTTCCTCTGCGAGAGCAGATGAGGGCGGGGGGATGATTTAAACTGACAGCAACAGCGAAGTTCTCGAGTATCATAAATGAGTATTGCAATGTGTACCTCGTGCTCTGTGATACGCTGCAGACTCTGCTCCAGGTCATCTCTTTCCAGGGGTGAGCGTATTTGCCTGATCAGGTGTTTTTCATGGGCCTCCAGATGCATACGGAAGTTGCGTATTTCCGAGATGTAATGATTGTACATCGACTCCTCGTGTTCCTCTGTGTAACAGAAAAGGATCAAAGTCTATTAAAAATACTGACAGCTTGGTTGCATTTTTCTTTTTGAGAGTAATAAATATAAAACTTTGCGTTATTTTGAAAATCATCCAAAGGAAAATAATTTAAACCCCAAAATACTGCAGTTTAAACTGACTGCCTCTAGGTGGCACCCTTATTATGCTATAAGGTCAAGTAAGGTCTGATGCAATGGAGCTCAATCCACTGAACTTTGTATGCTGCTGAGGTGGAGTCAGTCCCAAAATGAGAAAATTATGACTAGTGCATTGAGAAAAAAAAATCTTTTAAAAGGAAATGCAAATATTTTATACTGTATATGTGAATACTGCCCATGTGCATATGTATCAACACAGCGGAACAAATATTCTTCAAATTTTCCCAAAATTAAAATTCATGACTACACATAACACTTTAACGGCATATCAGTGCAGTATTTACATTCACAGCAAAATCAGAGTAATTCCAATAGGTATTAACTTAAGGCTTAAAAGGCTTAACAGCCATGTGTTTCCCTTTGCTGTGTTTTGTACAATGTACACAAGCTGCTCGTTGTTACGCAGAAGGGGAAGGGAGATTTGAGCCTTGCCTCTCTCTGCGGATCTGAGCAGTTCCTGGTAGTACTCCTTACACGCCGCCACGTCTCTCTCGAGCTGCGCGCAGTCCGCCATAGTGAATACCTTTGACTCCTCGCTGTCTTCCAGGAACTCATCAAAGTGGGACTGCAGGTTGCTCAAGACCTGCTGATGCTCACCTGGCAACATGGTCTTTATCTGGAGTGATGAGAGCAAAACAGTCAAACAAATAAAAACAAGTGTAAATAACACAAACTGGCATTTTCCTTAGAATGATCGTTATCAAACTGAAGCGTGATTATCACAAATGATCGTCAAAAGAAAAGCTCGACTGACTGCAGTCTGAAAAAACAAACTCCGACATACTGAAGCCGCATTCCAGTTGCGGATGGCTTGAATGTCAGCCATTAGATAATGCCAAGACACCACACTCTTCATGTTGACGTGGGAGTGGTGCCACAGTGCCAGGACGTTCTGATATAACTGCTCAGTTCTGCAGAAGCAAAGGTTGTATTATTAATATTATTTGCTGCGTCAATGAAATTTGTGAAAAAGATTACTATTGGGGAAATGTAGGAAACTTAGCATCCTACCAACTCACCTTGAAGCCATATCAACGGCCTCTTTGTTGGGTGGAGGGACAGTGAAGCAAACAGAGGGAACCATCGCCTCATTACCTGCTGGGTTGATGACTTTCCACTTAGCCCGGTGAGAGTTACTGGCCAGTACGCACTCGTCCTCTTTATAAATGGTAATCTGAAAGAGTTGACAAACCGTAACTGATTTACTATAAATGTTTTATATAAACCGAGATTAAATGTGGTGATTCACGGCACCAATAATAGTACCTCTATCTGACGATAATCACAGATCGCTTTAACAGGGATGGAGGATCTTAGTGGATTTTCAGGGTTTCTGGGCTTGAGCTGCACAATATTTTTAGCCCTGCCCACCAGCCCAGCCACAGTGCTGCGGTACTGAAGGAGCTGCTCTTTCTCGTCCTAAGGACACAGAAACCCACAAAAAAATGTGTTTTCTTCATTTCGCCTTTAAATGCACACACACTTCATATCTTTCTGTCATTTTACCATGGACTCCTGAATGAGATCCTCCAGTCTGTGTAGGCTACTTGTTCGATCACAGCTGTACTTTCTTTGAATCGAATCCTGCAAATTTTTCAGGTAATCCATGGACTCTTTGGCATCACTGAAAAACTGTACAGTGAGGGAAAGAGAGTTGAATTAGATGTGGCAAACACTTTGCTGCATTCGCTGAAACAGTCCACGGCAGCAACTCACCTCAAAATAAATGGCATTCTCCTTGAGATGTTGTTCGACACATGAGCAGAGCTGTAAAATCCAGCTCCACTGGGTCTGCATTGCAGCTTTGTATGCCTTAAAAAGAAACCCCAACATTAATTTTTTCAGATTAAAAAAATACATACATATCTTGGCATCATAACTGGAAAATTACAAGTTGAATCAGGACTTTATAATCTTGTAATCGCTGTGAAAGATGAATGCAGGGTGGAGTCACTGCTGCTAGTCCAAAATTTGGATTCTTAATTGTCATATTGAGGATGCACAAAGAACACAAAGGGCTTACTTCAATAGTTAGCCTGGCTGGGTGGTTCTTGAGCATAAGGCGCTCTGCCTTGTCCTGCACAGACTTGATGGCTTCCTCCTTTTCATCCAGCTCCCTCATCAGGTCCTGTATTAAGACATTAAGCTGAGCATCACTGGCATTCTGCCACGGCATAAAACCAGTTAGTCCATCATCTAACAAAATCTCATATCCCGTCTCACTGATTTTAAGTTTAAAGCTAAACATTCAAGCCCCAGTTCCTTTTGATGCGAATGGTGCCTCATTAAATAAATGGACGTATAACGTAAGCAAAAACTAGAAAGCCAAATCGTTGTTGATGGAAGGTTTTACTAGCTTCAACAAGCAAAGACTTACAGCGTGGTAATCCCTTTTTTTGGAGATGTTAATGTTGCGATCGCTCCAGTCAAAGGCAACCTCCTCTTCCTCCTTCTCGTTCAGCCAGATGAGCTCTTGAGTTGCCTGTGATACAAAGTCATGCAGGCTCTCCAGGTGGCTTTGCCGCTCCCTGGATGAGCTCTGAAAGAGACGGGCGAGTCAGACAAAAACAAGCACGTAAGCAGTTGTAGTATTTATTGGAAAGCCATTCATATTAAGCCATTCATATTCATATTAAGCCATTCATATTAAGCTCGACAAATCTCCCACCAAGAGTCGTTCATACTGCTTTTCCAGTTTGTTCAGTTTGTCTGAAAAGCTGAGCTTTAAAGGCATCGTCATCTGAATCTGAGAAAAGAAAAACATGTTTATTTTATTTATTTATTTATTTATTTATTTTTTTTTGGGGGGGGGGTTCTAACACAGCTAACAAAAATTTATGCAACTGCAAGAAATACTTACTTCACTTATTTTGGCTTCTTTAAGACTCATTTGGAATTCTTCGATCACTCTGTGTACATTTTTGTGGTTATCTAAATTCATTTTCACACTTGGCATATCAGATCCCCACTCTGAACGCTCCAGCTCCATCTTAACAACAGAAAAAAAACTCAACACAAATACTCAGCATCTCATTTTAAGTGCCTTAAAATAAACCCACACCAAGTTATAAATCAGAGATGCTCACCTGCATCTCTTCTACCCAGTTTAGAAGGTCCTGAACAAACTTCATGTTGACCTCTTCTTCTGTCAAGCTGGGGTCTGCCAGTGAGGATTTCAGTAAGGGCTTCCGGATCTGCATGTTTTTCAAATGCCTGAGGCTACCTGGGACCATGTCACCACCGCCCCCCAAGTAGCTCTGGACTGATGCAGGCTGCAGACTCGGGGTCAAGGCAGGAGTCAAGGATGGGGTGAGGCACGGCGTAAGGCTGGAGGTGAAGGTGGACCCAGGGGTACCTATTCCCCCTGGGGTGAGTGCAGGAGTAAGGGCTGGTGTCAGGTTAGTGTTAATGCTCTGGGAGAAGCCAGAGTTCAGACTCTGTGTGATGCCTGAGATCATCATTTTGGTTTGCTCTGTTGTCAGGGTGCGGCCTTTGCTGTACACAGAGGAGCATTCGGCTCTCAGGGCTAGAAGATTATCGCGGAGTTTTGACACCCTGTATAGAAGCAGATGACAATTTGAGACATATTTTTTTAATGACATGAGGAAATTTCAGTGTTTTATTTATACAGAAGGATGTACTTTGTACCTTTGGACAAGCTGATCTGCAAATGGGAATTTTCCATCCAGGAGAATCTGGATATCCACTACTTGTTGTCTGAGAATATTCTCACACTCCAACAGGTAGCCAGCGATCTCAGCTTCATTTAGGAACTGAATACCAGACTCAAGACGTTTTGCATCCTTTGAAAAGAAAAAGAAAGGACTTCCAACTCATTGCTATTTTATCACAGCTTGCTGGAGTATTAAACTGAGAGTGCATGCTTACAGACTGCAGGGCCGTTCTCGCCAGTGCAAGCTTGTCCTCGCCGTTAACACAGTCCCGCTGAACCCTGTTGGCAATCTGCTGCAACATTTCAAGCCTAAAAAAACAAAGATGGAAAGTTATTTTACTTGTTTTTACTTGTTTAAAGTCAAAATGTCTAACTCCCCCCCCCAAAAAAAAAAATTCGAGTTGTCACACAGTGTGCTCACCTGGATCCATAGGCAATGTTGTTATTGAGAAACACTGAGCTGTTAATCTGTAAAGGCTCAGAGTAGACGGTGTCACCAGAGCCGTAGCTGGTGAAACTACTGTTGCTCCCGCTTAAATAAGCCATCTTACTTTACAATGCAAAACTCCTACTGCAGACAAAATCACTGTTTTTCATCCTAACCATCCCCCGAAACAATATCGGGCTCCAAATTCGACAGCTCGATGAAAGCATTCGCAGACCGAACTGAGGGAGCTGTTTTCAACTTGCTCATATTTATAGTGTCACAGCCAGGTGTGGAGCGAGTACAAACTCCCACCCTGAAATACTATGCCGCCCTCGGGGAATAAAAATTAAACGGCAGGTTGAGACAGTCCAGCGTTGTCAGAACTGAGTCTGTTTGGAGGACAGCCAAACTGCTGTAATTGCTGTTTCTGCCAGTTTTCACCACACCCTGAAATAATGCAGTAAATATGATGTGTTTATAGACCATGGAGGAAGGAATTGATATGTAAACTTGTCTAAACGACCATCATTCATAGGGAATTTGGGAAGGTGATGTGTGAGTTTCCATAGAAATACCAGCTACACTGTAAAGCAAACAACAGATGGGGTTCAAATACTTGAAAGCCTTCGCCAAAGAAAACGAGTCGCTGCGTCGGTTCACACTTTGACATAAACATACAAACTTATGTTGATTGCATTTGCAAATTTTTGCCACACAGGACTGAATGAGCAGTTTCAAAGTAATCCATGAATCAAGATAATCGAGATTTGTTTTTGTGCTGCTGACTTTGCACTTCATTATTCAAGCAGAATGTAGCCCATCCTCATCATATGCATAGCATGCACTTTGGCTGTAAACCTGAGCTGAAATATATCATTTAAACGAGATCTTAGATCAGTTGGGGGATTTCTGCTTTAATGAGGCAAATCACTCTCCGACATGCTACACTGACCATCGGTGTCTGGTTTCATTAAAGCCATTAGCAGGCTTGCAATACGACACCGAAGCACTCTCCTCACGCCACCCTCAGAAAATATTTTGCAGACTCACTTAGCATGTGTCTTCATGTTTATCCTTTTTTTTAAAGAAAAGCAGCTCATCAGTGATGGTTTGATTTCTGCATGTGACCTCCAACACACACACACAGTTTGTCATATTAAATACCCACTACATTGACTTATGCGCCTACACATTAGCAGAGTTAATTTCTTCTGCCCATTAAAACCATAAAGTCATAAATAAATTTGTTTATAGAGACTATAAAGATGAGACCTTAAATCACATTAGGATGAGCCTGGGCAGAAAAAGTGCACACCTACCTTTCCACCTCTGGCCTCAGGCTCTTCTCTCTTTCCAGCATGGCGACAATTAGTTTACCCCATTCCTTCTCCACATCATTCGGATGATGACCTGGGGGTAACTGAAGACGTCCAAACTCGATCCACATCTGTCAGGGACAACGCCGGCACACTTATTATCGCTGTAGTGTGTAAGACCATAAATGCAGGAAATGTGTAATCCAATCGTGCACATGTGTACCTCAAGCATTTTGTAGAGATTTTTGATTTTTGTTTTCTCATTTTCTTTTTGTGGGATTTCATGTTCTTTGAATTGAAGATATTGTGTATAAAGTGCCTGTAAAATAAAGAGAAGATTACATAAAAAACAACTTATTTAAAAGTGTCCGATCACTTTTCTGTACCCCCTGCATAATAATCTCTCATGCAGCAAACGGATGCAGCTGCTCTCTCACATCATTAGCATCGCTTTAAGTTGAGCATTAAATTGCAATTATCCTTTACCTTTCAGATATACAGATATGCCTACATTCCAAACACAGTGTAAAACGGGATAACTGGAGCTCATCTTGTTGTGGTGCCATACCTTGAGTTCTACAGGGTTATTGGGGAATGATCTACTTGACATTATGGCCACATTGTGTTTGATCCACTGGCTGAGGTATTTGATCATGTTCTGGTACTCCACCCATTTGATATCAACGTCCTGTTTGTAAGAGAAGAAGAATCATGAGAAATAAGGGATTTCTTAACCTTTTAACTTGGACTCGTTGAAGTCGCTTAACTTACATTAGGATTAACTCCTTCAACTCCATCGGGTACTTTGGGGAAGGCATCGTACAGTGTTGAGACGTAGGTGATGACTGATTTTTCATCAGGAGACTGGACGTCAACATCTGATGAGAAACGTACAAACCGAGGGGTCACGAATGACAGCAAACAAGAGCAAGCTGCACTCTGAGAGTTATTTTTCATGATTTGAATGACTCTGTATGTGACTCTTACCCTCAGGATCCAGTAGTCTGGCCACCCCCAGCTGTTCAGCTACACAAAATGCGTCTTCTAAATTTGATCGGTTGGTCTGTGTTGACACACGGCTCATGTCTACAAGGTCCGGTCTGTAATAGAAAGAGGCAGAGGTAGGTAGAGGTAAGGTACACACGGTGTATTACTGTAAGGATAGGGCAATTAAAGGTATAAAAATAAACTCAAGCAGTGATGTCCATATTAGCTGCATTTTTTGAATAAATCAAAAGAAAACCAAAAGCACTATTGTTCTGCAAAAACATGCTGTGTTGTGTGTGTGTTTGTTATAGTACCTGTATTTGTGAATAAGGGCATTAAATAGCCTCCCATCCCTCCACGAGGTTGTGAAATTTTCACATCGCACACCTACGTAGCCCTCTGTCGTCTGCTTGGACCAGAGCAGCAGTCTCTCCTTGGCTGTCATGTCCTCGGACTCTCCCGTCACATGGATCTCCGAGATCTGCCGCAAGGCAAAACAAAAAAACAAAACGCAGAAATGAACTGGCATGACTTCCACGCCTGAGGGTTCAAAGACATCAAATCAAACACATAAACTTGCGATGCACTGCTCTGTGGCATTAAAACTTTACCTTCACTGATTTGCCTGTTTTATAATGGGCTTTAAATGGTCTGGCACCTTCATGTTTCTCTGACCTTTTGCACCTCTGTGTTCCATCCCATCCTCTCCAATCTCAGGCCCCTGGCCTTCCAAAAGTTCCCAAAGCCAGAAGAAGAACTACTGGGCAGCGTGCTTTTTCTTTTCGTGCCCCATCTTTAACTTAAGCTAAGTTAAAGACCAGCTTGTTCACTCTATCCTGCTGGTCTTAATCTTATGCCTAAAGTTTTTACTGGTTCTTATTGCTGTTCTCTTTTGTTTTATCTGTTTTTAACTGTATTGTTTTTATTTATTTCCCATTTTTACCTTCAAATAGCAATTTATTTGAAAGTGCATTATATTATTATTATTATTATTATTATTATTATTAATATGAGGGGAAGGGCATGCAAGAACAGCAACACCAATGGCTGTAACTTAAATGACTGCTGGATCGACACCTGCGTGCCTGATAACTCGCTCACAGTGAGGATACTCAACTCTATAAGGAAAGTTTTAGTTTTGATTTGATTAACATGAAAAAGTTTGCTGAAAATGTCTGCAACATACCAGCAACGTGAGACAGAGTTGCATAATAAATTATCCAATAGTTTTACAGCACACTATACAGCTTCAGTATGGTATAATGACGTGAAGCAAACACTGCCACGTCACAGGTTGATTTTACAGCTGAGTGTTTATAACGTGTATTAAAAATGTGTGGTTGGTGCACTAGCTTTAAAGTTTATTTTCATATCTGGAAAATCTCTTTAACTTTGGTTCAAAACTTTCTAGGAGTTTGTTTTTGTGGAACACAGATACCAAGTAGCCGAAAGTATGGAAACATTATGCATGAGAGAAAGGCTTTACACATAAAGCAGAAAAATCACAGACTGTGGTTTTTTTACAGAATGAACTGCAGTCAGTTCAGTAAATCATCAGTCAGTTGATCAGTAAATCTATTCAGGTAGGGAACATGGTGACAACAACAAAAAACATGGCAAAAAAAGAACAACAAAATCCTTAACATACACATGAATAAAATACAGCGATGTATAAACCTCTGTTTAACTGGACACCACTTTAGTCCTTTTATGCTTTAAACGGAAACCATATATAGTGAGCACAATCGGGCACAATTATGCAACAGTTATACTATTATTATTATTATTATTATATTATAGCCACAATTCCAGCAGATCAGCTGATCTCAATGCCAGTCCACATCAGCTGATTGCTTATCTGATATCAATATAAAACTCACTATCCAACATACAGGAAATCAGACTGTTTAGGCTGCTAGAGCACTTACATGCTCATCTGCAAGCTGCTTTGCAACCCAGCTCCAGCTTTCACATTGAGAATCTCATATCTGTCACTGATGCCATGTTCTGTGCTGAGGACTTGCTGCTTCTGTCTCCTGTTTGCATGTATACACGTGAAAGGGCTTTGATTTCCCAGAACATGCCACCAAATATAAATGACTGCAAATCAAAATATCAATCTTCACTTGAGTATAGATCTGACTTAATTATGATTGTGGTGGTAAGTCAAACTTCCCAACCAGGGATTATTACAGACAAGCCAGGGTAACCACAGCTTTCTTCAAAGTGAAAAATAGAAGTGTTAAAGAGCTTAATCTGATTAACTTCATTAATTTAACTGAATGCCTTCATATGACTGTGGCATCCATACCACAACACAACACAAGGGTAAAGGAAATTTAATAAGACTAACAGCAATTTGGTGGATCATCAGCAGAGATGCATTTCAGGGTGAATCACTATATCATTTACTTTTGCACATTTTAGCCTCCATAACCCACTGAAGCTACAATATTATAATAAAAATATGTAAAAATACAAATTAATAATTGAGCTGTTAAATATCCAAAAGCAAAATCTGAGTAACTATTTTTCTGATATGGTTTCTTTGTTTATTTTTGTAAACAAATGGGGAAAAAAGTGCCAAAAACTACTGATGTGACTGAGTTGCAAAATGGTTTGAGGTTACAGTTTTTTTGTTGCATACGTGAATACAAAGTTAAATATGAAAGCGCAAATACTTTTGTCACATATCTGACACTTCCTCCCAAACAGCCAATTGATAATGCACCACAGATATTTACTTTATCTCCTACCAAACTTTACTCTGTGGAGAACTACAGTTTTCTCTCTTCTCTGTTTCACCATAAGTTGCTGCTAATGACCAAAAGAGATGAAGATGAAGATAAATTTGAATGATTCTCAGCATTCCCTGATAGTGTTAGCCAGCTAACGCAGATAACATCAACAGGAGTTTGTAGATTTTGTTTGAAGGAGGAAGAATAATGACAAACAAGTTTCGAAGAAGCATGACACTAGAAATAGCTCCCATACTTCAAGATAAAGTCATCTGCCAACTGAGCAAAGCAAAAATGAATCATATACATCTCAACTCTTAGATGTAATAACAGTAATATTATAAACTGTTCAGTCTATAAGGAGATCTATAGATGTGCCTTATATAGAACAAACACACAAAAGTTTGGACCAAAATATTAGATTTGCATTGAATCAGTGAATCTCAGGTACACAAGTACAGATACTGAATCTCCTCTCTAAGCATTGAGATGAGTGCAGAATAGTCGCACATTAAAACACATTTATACAAAATGCTTTCACTCATTCACAAATGGTAAAACAACAATTATGAGCTTATTTTCACTGTTTTTTCCATATTTATAAACTATTTTTGAAATACTGTTAAAATATTGTGTACTGTATGTACTGATCATCAGTATAATATGAATTTTTGTAATACAAATCAAAAATGTTCTATATGAAATATACAAAAACATACACGTATAATGAATTATTCTATTACAGTATATTCTTCTCAGTTCAAAACAATAGTTCTTAGCTAATGTGATTATGTGACCTAAATGGTTTTCAAATCGTTTTCTCTTACGTGATCTTTAGTTATTGTGTCTACAAAAAGCTTTTAACAATGCAGAGTGACCTATTTTATCATCTATCATGTACTTGGACACCACCATTGCACTGTTACAGTATCAGACTTCTCCCTAATCTACATGATTTACCCCTGTACCGCCTACAAATAGCACATGGTTTCTTGGTTTACCTCGTGTTCGCTGGAAATACATTTGGCCAGAGCTGGAGCATGTTCTACGTAACCAGAGCAGGTGTAGGCCCTCCGTCTCCTCCTTCGGTGTGCTTGAGAGCCCCATATAATCTTGGCAAAGGTTTCCTCACTTCCAGGTCTGTCATTACCCCTTAGTGTCCGTAGCGTGTGCTCCACTGCTCCAAAGCTAACCGCCCTCCTTAACTGGCGTTGTAGAAGCTTCTTTACAAGCAAACCCTCCTTAGCCGGGACACCTTTGGAAGTAGTGCTGACACCATGGAGCTTCTCTTCCACAGAGGACCTCCTTCTGTCACCATCTGCCTGGTTTGTAGAAAACTTTTCCAACCTGCACGTTAACCTTGTGGCAAGAGGTTGAGTCTGACCATCCCGAAGGATCAGAACTGGTATTTCTCCAACATAAACACCTTTGCTGATGCTGTCTTGCCTAGATAGAGGTTTGGCCACTCCTGATGGCTCATCCAGCTCGGTTTGGTTTTCTCCTGTGTTGCCATCTGGGTCATTTTTACACTCTCCACCACTGCAGATTGCTTTGGTTGTAACAAAAGTCTCACTTTCAGGACTTCTGAGAGATCCAGCAGGCTTTAAGTCTTCCGATTTCCTCTTTTTCCTCTGAAAATAGCGGCGACCTTTAAGATCTTTGGATTCAGGTCTCAAAGGAGCCCTTTTGGGGTCCAAATAATATTCCTCTTTCGGACCCCGAACACAACCACAGGTGTTTCCCATGGCTGTAAATCATATGGCGTCCTAAACATCCACAATGTTAAGCTCCAAACAGCGACCAGTTTTCAGGCGAAGTATCCAGTAAGCTCTACTCAATCTAAAACAGCAGGATCCCATCGACATGAAGCCATTGACAGCTTTGCAAGTAGAGCACCGTAAGCAGCGCTTAGCAGGGCAGCCAGACATAAAGCTGGCTCCACTCAGAGCAGAGCTGCCTCCGTCCTTTTGTTGACTGCGGAGAACCGGTCAGCCCCTCGCTCTCTCTGTCTCTCTCACTCTGCATTTCTCACTTGCTCTCTCATGCGTCTCTCCTCTGACACTGGAATCTTTTTTGACCTTTGAAACATTTCTCTGGCTTTGATAATCCAGCACAAACACCATAAATGCACACACAGACGTGTGCTGGTAGCCCTCAGAGCAGGAATGAAAAAGAGTCGTGGATAGACCTGTTTCAGGATGACAAGTCTGTTGCAACAAAACAGTAAACACGCATATGATAGCCGCCTCTTTCCTGTCCTAATATTTATGTAATGCCATAATGTTTCTTTGGGTAAGAGGAGAAGGATCTCAAACTGAAAGTGCATGCCAGTAGAAAACCGCGAGCTATGCTGCTTGAGAATTTGGTTCAACAAGTTTAAAGTTCCGTTTAATGCGACGAGTCAGAACGGCTTTGAAAAACAGCAACATACATAGGCCACAAAGAGCAGAACAAGCTCAGGCAGATCCGAGCCGGACAACATAGTGCTTTCACTTTGTCTATCGCTCAAACTCTGCACAATGGCTGAGCCAGAGGTTGGGCGTAAGTCCAATGGTTTAACCAAACAATATGATCTCAGCTGATCACCATGGCAGCAGTTCACATGGGGGCAAATGCTGTGCCCGAGAAATGATTCACCGCATAAAACTCTTCTAGCAATTCAAAGAATTATATAACACTGGACACTTAAAACACTGTCTGAGAAAGAGCGGGACAAACGCACTGCAGAAAAAATGAGGGAAAAGCTTAAAATAGCTTTGAGAGTAACATTTAAACGAGTCCCTGAAGGTCAAAGTCACCTGACAGCCAGCACAGTCCAAACTGCCGATCACTCCTGCTTCTTCTCACGTTCACCTCATGAGACAACTACGTTGGCCAAGCTGCAGTATTAGCCTATGTTCATACATCTGACAGTAAACATGCTAATATCTTCAAAAGAGTGTGTTAGCATTTGGATTTTTTTTTAATGGTAAGCTCTATAGTGAATGAAATAAAACATGAATGAATCACTCATCAATGTGTGTGTGCGTGTGTGTGTATGTGTGTGTGTGTTAGGTAAATGACAGCACACATGGAAAGAGTGATACTTCATTAGGGTAAAACAAACTGGTTCAGTCAGCAGCAGCAGTACTTTGTCATGCCAGCGGCATCTAGCCCTCCACACTAAAATTAATATTGTACTAGTTCCCCATGTCACAGGTAAAAAAAATAAAGATAAATATAGTGCGCACCATTTTGAGAATAGGAATATCATCGGCTTTGTGTAGCAAGGAAACCTCTTGCACACACAGGAATAAACAATGAAGAGCGACATAACGAGTTAACTGAAGTCAAATATTTGCATAAGTCATAATAAAGTAGCCTGCAGGTATAAGAAAAGCGTGTCATGGAAACAACCCTTTGTTTTCATGCAATATAAAAGTAGTGTTGAGTTCATACATGCCAGTGTGCTATCAGCTGTGACATTTAATAAAAACCAAAGCTGTACACTTTCAGTAAAGCTCAAGTTCTCTCCTGAAGTACCCTTGTATCCTTTTTAAATCAAGAAGAAACAGGCCCCTCGCTGCCACATCCACAGCTTAAGGGCTTGCGTGAGACCGACAGCAGCAGGTGTTGGCATCCTCACAGACGCTACCTGTCAGCATGTCCAAGCAAAATTATATCAGCTACTTTTCCTCCATTAATTCACTCAGGGCTAGTCAGACAGATGTTTGTTCTATTAACGCTATACGCCTGTAAGACACAGAATTATTTTTGCAATATTTTTCTTCTGACTCACAACTGCCACGTGCCAAAAGCACAATTAATCTAACAAAAGAAATTGAGATGGGTGAAGTTTCTGCATGCTGTTAGACTTCAGAAGAAGACTGCATACTGGGTGGACACTCACATTCTTCTGGCACGCACATGCAGACTAGCTCGCTTGGCATAATGTGCCACTGTTCAGTGAAAGAATATTTTTGAGAGCATTCAGGAGGAAATATAACCAACTCTAGAGCACACGATACCCCAAAGCTTTTTTTGTTAATGCACATTAATGCTTAGTCGTACCAATGTGTGCACAAACATTCCCGAGATACTGAGAACATTAAAAAAATTATCTTTTTCAGTAATTTCCCTTTTGTTTAGACATTTAATATTCCTTAAAGGCCCTTTAGGCTGCTAGGAGCCATCTGATGTTACAACTGGATATGAATTAAACATGAACTAAAGTAAATTGCCAAGAAAGACAGAAAAAAGCCCAGAGAGATGAATGTTGATGATGGGCTTGATGGAGGGTATGGCACTTGGCAAACCAGCTTCAGAAGGGGTAAGAACTCATTCTTATCAAAAGGAATGGCCTTTTTTTTTTACTATGTTTAAAATATTAACAAACTTAATTACAAATGAATCAACTGTGTCTGTAACAACTTGTCACATCATCTCTGTGCTCATAAACAGCTTTGTGTCTAAGCAAAGCCAAGCTGTGACGAAGCACTTCACACATCAAGTGCACAGGCCAGATGATCATTATGGGTGTCGTCTTGATGATCGTGGTGAGATGATGATCTTGGAAAGAAGGGTTATTTGCAAGTGGCGGTCTGTTGCGGTGGCTGGGCCAGGACTGTGGCTGGGGGGAACCTACTGCCCAGTGAACATCAAGAAGTTAGAAAGGTGCTTGGGTCACGCTTTGGCTACAGCAATTCATCTACCAAATGTGACAGTGATGAACTTCCAGTGTATATGCCCAACAGGATGATTTTCCAGGGCCTGAGAGGGGACACAGTTTCTCTTTGGTGCATCCCAACAGTGGAAGACGGGCCTTGTGATGGCAGATGCTTTCATCGCAGTGGATATGACCACCATGAAATCCAGAGAGGGGTTTCAAGAAACTTAAAAGGCATCAAGAAAAAATGGCTAAAGTAATAAATATATATGAAATCAATAAGCGGTTATTTTTCGTCTAACTTGTAAACATTTTTGGATATTTTTGTAGTGTCCTTAAGTATGTTCCTCAGGAATCATAATATCAGTAAGGCTGATGTTTATATCAAGCAAACAGCCTTCCAACAAATAACATACCCACACACACCTACAGTCTCCACTTTACATGGCTTAAATTCATGTACAGGATGCTGTGTTTTTACATCAGACTAGACAGATAAATCCTTCAAAGCATCAGGCTTTTCTAAATGTCCATGCTGCTTTTCCCACACGTTTGCATGAAACAGCGAATGTAGTTTGTTATTTTCTTACGACAACAGTTACGAAGTACTTTTTCACAAGTGTTTACTTAGGTATGATCTAAGTAAATACTGTCGCTAAGTTACTTATCAAAACTAACCACGGTAACAAGGACCTATGTCACCACAAACTGTTGCGCCTTTTTATCCAGCAGAATAAGACGGTCCAAGGTTAGATGAAGTTAATAGTTGATTCTTTTTGTGTTACTGCGTTTATAACTCTTGAAAACATTTTAAGCTGTTAGCTTCTGCAGCCATTAAAATACACGTTTTCTTCGTCTTCTGTACCAGTAACACCTCTTCAGTATTATAAAAGTACAGACTGGGTGTCTGTAGGTTCTGACCCGTTGTCTCTACACTTTACTTTTTAAAGGGATCTGTCAGTTTTTTATTAGAGGCATGGCTTTGGCCAGTAGGGGTGCTTATGAAAATGTAGCAGTCTCCTTCACTTTAGCCTTTAGAAAATTCATTAAACTCTTGTACTATTGGGCAATCCAGCAAGTTAATCATACAAATTTAATAGGAAAGCTAAACTGGACCCCTATGGTGCTATAGTGCTATGGCAACGCTGAAAACATGAATAATGTCCTTCACTAAACTCAGCATAACAAATGCTGCACAACTTTGACACCTTGTGGTTAAAAACAGAAACACCCAAGTAATGTCGTTAACTAATTTTAAAACATCTGACCTCATTTAGCCCAACACAAGACATTCAAAAGCAGAGGATGCAAAGATCTTAATTACTTGGCAATTAAAAGCATGAGGGTGACAAAAATAACTGGAGTGCAAGACTGACCTGAAAGTGCAGAATTATGGTCCAGATCAATCCCAGCGTCAGTTTTGGGTTGCCGTCTGTGATGTCATCATTTCTTATATTTACAAGTTTGACCTGGTAGATGGAAATGCAAATTTAGCACATGCAGACTTATTTAAGTAGTCATAGCCTGCTTCTTCTTTTTTTTATATATATATTCACCTTTAAGCACTAACAATGAGTTTTCCTCTTTGATATTATGCATGTCATTCCACAACCACCACAAGAGGGCACAGTCGCTATTGTATTGTGCTAGGGAAGATCGTTACCATAATCACAGTGTGGCACTGAGGGGAGCTCGTTAATGTTTTGTAGTAATTAAACGTTTTATAACATAATATAATGAAAAAAGTGCACTTTTTAAACACCCCCTTCAAATAAAGCAGGAAACTACTAAAAAACTAAAATAGTCTGACCACGGTTAGATATTATAGCATTTAATAAGGAACTCCTCCACTGCCCATCAGATCATCTGTAACAGCTGTAATCAATCAAAGTTCAGTTTGGACAGTTTACATGCTATGACTACAGAAGTTGCATCATGTGTCTGGTATGTACTGAGGCAAAACAATAGGACAACTCATTTGTTGCAATCTATGAATCCTTTGTCTCGAGCCTTACGTCACATCTGGCTGTGGCTCAACCAGGCTGCCTTCATCTTCTCATCCTGAGCATGGTGGGGGAGGGGGATGCAATCAAAGCTCTCTGAAATCCCACTGTTGGGATTTGCAGTCAGCGCTCCTTAAATGCTGCTATTACTGTTCATGTTTCATGAATTTTTTGTAAGGAAACAGAAAAATGCCATGAATCCAGCTGTGTCTGATGGTGGCAGTGTCTGAGAACCTGCTTGAACCCAGATATCAGCTTTTTTGCTGTATAAACAAACAGATAGCTACCCCTAAACATGAACTGATATATTTGTGTAAACCATTTGTAAGCCTTCATGTGTACTTAAATCCATAGGTTCTTGAGGGCATGAGACAGTTAATTAATGTTGCCTCTGTACACCAACACAACAATTTTACTGCACATTAATCAAATTGTAATCAAATGACAATGTAACTGAAATGCAGACATTCAGTTTCAATTCAAGGGGTTTCACAAAGCGTTGCAAGGGCTGTTTTTAGTAGCTGAATGAAAATCCTTTGTAGTCAATGACTGTCTGAAGTCTAAAACCCATAGATGTCACCAAAGACTGTTTCCTCCTATGAGGTGCTCTGCTAGGCCATTACTGCAGCAACATTCAGCTGCTGCTTCCTTGTGGGTCTCACATCTGAAAATTATGCTCTCTTGGGGTGAGATCAGGTGACTCATTTGTCATTAAAGAATATGCCATTTCTTTTTCCTTGAGAGAGCCTGGTTTGGTTTGGTAGTGTGCTTTGGGTCATTAACCATTTGTACTGTGAAGCTCTGTCTGTCGGTTTTGTAGCATTTGTCTGAATCTGAGCAGAAAGTACATTTCTGTACACAGTTCTTCCTACTACATCTATCAGCAGTCACAGCATCAATAAGCACTAGTGACCCAGTTCCAGTGGCAGTCATAGACTCCCATCCGATGATATATTCTATATCATGTTTGATAGATGAGGTGAAATGCTCCAAGGCCATTTCTCTCCTTCTCCATACTTTTCTCTTCCCATCACGCTGGTAAAAATTAATCTTGGTTTCACTTGTGGCTCTGGCTGTTTCTAATCTGCCCTTCTTGTTTCTTGAGAGCACCCAGTGGCTTCCACTTTGTTGCAAACCCACTGTATTTCTATTTATGAAAGGGTCTCTTAAATGCAAAATCTGGTAATGATACACCTACCTCCTCAAGAATGTGGGCTCGACATGGTTAGATATTAAGAAGCTGATTTTCATAAACAAATAAAGATTTGTGTTATATTCTACTTTTGTTGTCTTCTGTGCAGACCTTTTGTTGGTTCTGAGCAGGTCAGTCCGTTCCTTTCTAAGAAGGTACCAGATTATTGACTTGGCCACTCCTAAAATCTTAGATATCTCTCTAGTTGGCTCATTTTGGGTTTTCAGCCAAATGACGGCCTCCACGGGACTCCTATCGAGATTTAGAGTGAACAGCTGCAAAGCTCCAGCTCAAAATCTGGAATTAATGCCAGATGCTTTATCTGGAATAATGAGAGAACATGTCTAACCACTAAACAATTAATTATGAGCCTCTGAAAATGGGGGGTTGTCCATAAAAACTGCTTTCCTAAACAGTTAATGCAGTGCTTTTGTAATACCCCCTGAATTGAAGCTGAAAGCCTGCATTTATATCAGATATTAACTGTTTTATTTAAAATTCACTGTGGTGGAATACAGAGGTCAAATGACCAAAATAAAAGCATAATTGGCCAAAAACATTTGGATCTAACTCTAATTCATTACCAAATCAAAGTATAAAAATTACAGCTACTTTTTATGGAAACTTTCAGCTGTTTTTTCAGCTTTGTATGCAAGCTGATTTCCAATAGTCAAGCTGATGGTGTATAATTTAAAGAGTGTGTGGCAATATTGGTGAAATTACTCCAGTCACTATTCCTTACCTGCCGCCTCTTTAAATAGTCCAGCGCTATCTGTACATTCTGGAGTCTGTGGAAGCGCATCCTCCCTCTTTCCCGAGGCTGTGGACATAAAAAGGGAAAGGGAGCCATGTGTGCAAATCAGGATCTTCTCAATGTTAAAGGACACATTTTAAAACAATACAAATGACATGGAGGAAACAGGACATGCGTCTAAGGTTCTTACCCACTATTCTGGTAAGATGGCATAAAAGAGCAAACACACAAAAGCTCTTTGCACAACAACAGTGGCCATCTCCCTAAAGAAGATATGCTACATATCACGTACCGTCTTAGAACATTTTCCACCATTACCACCTGAACATGTCATAACAAATCACGCTTCCTTAGCTATGACCTGAATAAATCAATATTATTTGCATGTCTGTCTTCAAATCATCACAGAAAGTTGCATAATATGATCACTTGCGGCAGATGCTTGTGAATAGTCAGGGGCCACTGAATGAGGTCATGAAATGGAAAATGCATTCAAGCCAGGATGCAGCAGCAGCTAAAGACTTGCACTGCATTCAGCTACCTTGTTTTGTTTAGTAACGATGAAATGACACCATAAATATAAACCCCATTTGGGTAGTGAATGGTACTCAGTTCCCCTTTTGAAGCCTTCTTCTCAAAAGCAGCATATGAAAAATGTCCAGATCATCACGCAAGACTGAAGAGTTTTGACTGTATGACTAATGATGTGCAAAGCTAGTGAAATGAGTATAAAGACCCAAGCTTCATGGACAGCTTCTGTCATATTTTATTGAATCTTTTTAATGATTTTGCAAGATCAGTGAGCCAAATCGCTCTGTCTTTTTTTAACAGGAACAAAAACTGAAAATTAAAAAGCCTGGGTCTTTGGATCAAGGGCACATTTTTTCTGTGCCATCAGTATCACATTATAATATGAACGAAATTCTATAATGTGCTCATGAAAAGAGGTGACTATGAAACAAAGTGCTTCATAGAAGGAAAAATAAAATGGCCAAGTTGTAAAATTCGTCCCTGCTAAAGCAAGTATTTTAGACTACAGTAAGCACAAATCCTATAGTGGGATTGTGTCTGTGCTTCTGTTAACTGGTCACAGCACGCCCTGAATTAGTTTGTTACTAAAGGGGGTGGGAGGGCAAGCCACACGTACCCCCTTATCATCATCCACCGTGTCTCCATGCTGCTCAACTGCGCATGCGTCTGTCCCACTCACCAACCGCAAAGTCTTCAGAAAATCACGCTCCCTTGGCTTATCATCGAAAAGGCAACACATGGGGAAGAAGAGGAAGACATGGACACACACAGCGGCCAAATCATAAGGAAGTTAGACAGTGGACAGAAACAAGTCAAGGAGTGGAGAACAGAGGAGGAGGAAAGTGGGATGTAAACAGAAAACAGATATGCAGGAGGATGAAAGTTAGTCATACTAACGGGGAATAACTGCTGGGATTCCTTGCATGGGACTACATGCAGTCTAAATATACAGACTAGCAACATATTAACACTGACATGTACTACAGTATGCACAAAAAATATCTGAACGTACTTCGGAGGAAAGGATTAACAGGTTAACAGATGAATGAAATACTTCAATACTGAAAACATGCAGTACTTCAGGAGCAAAGCATTGCAGCTACATAGTTTTTACTTTCAGTTTTGTTTGAGTATACATTTTCACAGCACGACTACTCGATACTGCAGATTAACATATTTTAAAATGCTGGTCAGAAACACAAATTTAAAAAAACAATGTGACTGGTGATGTTGGGGGAAAAAAAATCTATCTCAGTTTCACTTCCTGGTCATTCCAGGTTTTGCATGACAGAAAGTGGCTTCAGCAAAGTGTTGCTAAAGAAATCCCAATGCTTTGACTTTAACTGTTTATATTTTTTCAATGCAATTCTGCCCACTTAAAAAGATTTTACATCGTATATATAAAGTCAAATAAAAAATATTAAATTTAATGCATATTGTCAAATTAAATTGACGTGTTTAGCATACATCAGTTTAAACCAAGTGTATCCTCTTTAATAATTAATTGTTTTCATAAATGAACCTTCAATTTTATTTATTTCACATGCATTTTACTCTAAATTATTGCTTCGTGCTCATGAGGGTAGAGACTGTTTTTTAGTTGTTTTGAGTGAAGCATTGAAAGTAAAGTGATTATTCCTCTGAGCTGTGATGCAACATTTTATATCACTTGTTTTAAAAGCAGCCTCAGGAGTTAGAGGGCGAAAAAGCTTGTTAGCAAGTTTGTTAAGTGCTCCAATTAATGTGTCAGAAACCACAGTGGGCAACCACAGAGCTAATTTAGAGTTTACATTTCTGAATGACAGACTACTTAAATGTTATATCAAATCCCACATGAGCTTGGCACAACTTGAGAAGTAATACTGCTACTACTATCACAAATAAACAAGTAACAAAATGTGAATGTAAAAAACAAAAGACATACTCTACTGCTCACATTCAGCTTAGACTGAGTAGAACAGCTCAAAAAATTAAAAGAATGACCACATGAGGAAGTTGCATTGATGTCACAGAGAAGACAGAGAGGAAAATTCATTAAAAGTGGGATTTTGATGAGTGGGTTTTGGTGGATACAAAAAGTGATTGGATGGTTTTCTCCCAAGAATCCCTCCCTCCCACAATAAGCCATGTGAGTAAGAAGAGGGAAGGGCCAGTGCATCAGTTATGAGATGGTATGACATAGTGCCCCATGGGAAAAAGAACAGTTCTCGCACTCTGTTTATTAAAGTCAAATGAGAATCTGAATGGGTTTGTAAGACTGGTCTCATAGGAAACTCCTCAGGCTAAGAATTCAACTGGATCCACAAGTACCAAAACACTGTCAGTGTTTATGACCAGAGTAACAGAAAAACATGAACTCACCAGTGTATCTCCAGACAAAACCTCCAACAGCGAGATCAGGTTATGTCCATCTCGTAAGTCTTCATAAAGATCATTTATATGCTTTCGTACCTACACAAACAGGGAAGAAACGACACTGTAAACTAACTGCATGCATCATATTAATACCAGACGCTTTTTTTTTTTATGTAGTTTTAAAGACATTTTAAGAACAGATCTCACAAACAATGAAGGTCTATCACATTCATAAAGTTGGCATGGCAGTCATTGTTTTTGTTGATGCTTCCATGTGTCAATCACTTAAATTGGTTTCATTTAAGGTTTAATTTTGGGAAAACTTGTTTTAGATCACATTCTTAAAACACGCTGAATCTGTTGAGTTGTAGCAGGATATCACTGTGACACCTCATCTTAACACCTGCGAAAGGCACTTTGCAAATCCAGTTTGATGCTTCCTCCTTACAGCAGGCCAATTTCTCCTTCCTGCCCTAAATACCGCGCCTCTGAAATCACCCTGCTGCCCGATGACCTGCTTTCACACAGGGCTTCCAGCACTGTTATCGCAGATAGTGGCCACAGCTGTAGAGCCAAAATAGTCCTGTACCCTTATGTTACTGGATCAGCAAAGCAGGTCCCCGACTATTATTCAGCACCTCTGAATTCTCCGGGACCACGTCTGCTCACACAGACATTACAATAACCTAAAGTGGCCCGAAATCTGTCGGTGGATCAGAGAATACAATGTAAATATTACAGTAAAACCATTAAGTCAAGTTGAAACAACTAGGGGTAAAACGTTTCTGATGGTATTACTATCTATAGATTTATTGATGTGTCATGCTTTACTGTAGTACAGACAGAAGACATCATTTCCTTATTTCTTCTGCCAAGATTGTGGTAAAGTTTACATGGTGTGTTGATGCAAGCTGTAGCAAGCATTTCCTCAAGGTAGGAACTAGTAGATTCTTCTCGTTCACCCTTTTATTTATTTTTTTTTACTTTTGAAAATAATAAAACATTTCTGCTTAACCTCACATGCAACCAACCATCCATAAGTCATAACCAGTCACTGATAACAGGAGGCCCATAGAGGACTGATTTTAAGAAATCAGTTCTTTATTCCAAGTTTATCCTCGTATTTGCTGATAATTGCATGAAAAGCACAAAATACGCTTATTTCATATACAGATTAACCAGACACTTTAATAGGTACACCTGTTCAAGTGATGGTTAACTCAAATATCTAGCCAATCACATGGCAGAAACTTAATGAATTTAGGCATATAGGTGCATTTCAGTGCAAGCCATCCTTCCAAGACCAGAAATATTACAATCTTAATACCAATCAGATGCATGCATGTCTATATATATATATATATA
>NW_005187474.1:2449990-2459154 GCF_000239375.1 Pundamilia nyererei | reverse complement strand
ATATAGATATATAATATAAAGTCAAAATGCTTTTTTATATTTTGCTTTGTTCATTGAATTTATTTTTGCATGACACCACATTTTGACTACGAATGGATTAAAAACGCTCCTCATTCGGGAAGCTAATGCAACGAGTTGCAAACTGATTAAGTGGCTGCACAGAACAAAGCCGGACATTTATTTTTGCTTCAAAATGTTTGTCGTATTGGCATTTATTCAGTTTTAATATAGACAGATAAAGACGTCCTACTCACAGGAGCATAGGATTAGGAACTAATCAGAACTAATGAGCAGCTCACTTTTTTCTCTGCTTCATTGTGTTTTCTTTTCTTTTTAGGGACTTTATTTAAACTGAAGCAAATGAAAAAAATGTAACTGAACTACATATTTATAACTCGCATTACATACTGGACATAATTGAGACTTTGGTGATTAATGTACCACTTATGCAAGAACCTCATAAAGACAACACTGTAAATTGCGCCCAGATTCTTTTATTACAAAGACATATTAGACGAGACGTGCCGGTGCTTGTCTGTCTGTCTGCTAAAGTGTTTCATTAAATCCACACAGATTAAAACGCCACAGTAAGCATTTCAAATTCCTGAGTCAACAAAAGGCAATCATTTGCTGCAACAGTGCAGCAGAGCATGTCCTTCTAAATGACTTTTAATAAGCTTTAATAACATCTGAGGAGGAATGTTAACGTGTTAAGACCTAACAGGGAAAGTCATATTACTTAGCCAATAAATAATGAAGAACATGAAAATGGTTTTTCAAGCTGCTGTGGAGAAAAAATGTTGGAACACTAGCAAGCATTCAGACTGAATCTATAAACGCCATGGACACAGAAATTGGGATATTAAAAAATAATTTAGAAGTTCAAAAGAAGCACTCATAAATCAGCAATGATTCTTACCTTCACCAGATGCTGGTTTATCCATTTTGTAAATGTCTTCTTTTGCACTCTGTCTCTTTCATCTGCAGAGAAAAAAAACACTTTCTTTAGATTCGGTGTTTTGGCAACATACACCCCTTTTTGTAAATGCCACCACTAAAGAAGCTTAATCCTGCTATGCATACCTATTCTACATAACCTTTTGGCATGCTTTGTGTTTAAAGTAGCAACAGGACATTATGCAAAGTGTGAAATAAAATCTTCCCCAATGTATGTATGAAGGTAAAGGTGGTTGTTTTTCCCCACAGACGGGCATCTAAAATGTGCTGTAAGTGTTTCAAATAAAATAATATATTTCCTGTGCCAGTAAGTCACTCTGTAATATTAGTTTGTGGATTTACAGCTTTGATGAAAATCATGTTGAAAAGTAAGTAGAGAAAATATGCCCCAGTGTCTCTAAAGAGACAGAAATAACTGTATGACAGTGTTTTTTGTTTTGCGTCACCATAGCAGCCAGACTTCTTGCAGAAAATGGCATATAGGTGGAACCAGGAAACAAATGGATGCAATTAAAGGAGAAAAAAACAAGAAAACTAAAAAATGAAATCGAGTTAAGTTTTAAAATATGTTTCTCAGTAACATAACAACGACTGAGAAAAACTACACTCTTTTCTAAACAGTGACTTGTTTAATATTTTTCATCATATTTTTCTTTGAGTTGGACGTCCATTCACTGGCAGAGGCAAACCAGAATCAACCCTGTCACCACAGCTATGACTCATTTCCCCTGATTCCACATCTTCCAACTTCCAGCAACTTATCCTCATTGAACAGAAAAAAACTCACATGCTCAATCAATAACATGACTACACCATCTGTCGGCCAGATCACATTCATTCCAGCAACACTGTGGAAGCCTGAAGCTCTTACTGCAGACGAACAACACAGATAACCTCCTGTCTTTACTAATCTTCAGCGTGGAAGATTAGGCTTGCAAAATAAGTTTTGCGTAAGGACATTTTACCTGCAGTTAGTAAGAAGCAAGTACAGGCATGACTAATCTTTTTAAGGAAATGACAAAAACCAGTAAGACGAACACTAACCCATGCAGCACATTAGCGCTACCAAGCGCTCCCTACGTTCCCTCTCTGTCATTAGGCGGTACTTCATTGTCTGCACCCCTTCCTGAGGGCTGTCGAGAGGATCGCGATCCAGGTACACAGATGCCATGCGGATAAGTGACTGAAGAAGAGGCAGCAGCAACGGTCTCCCTCTTCTCGCCTGCTTGCCAACCACCCTCTAGGGCTCTAGCTGTGACTCCCTCTCTCGTCAAACTTCCAGAACGAGTCCTGTCAGGTTTTCCATGGCGGCTTGCTAATTTTGGTTTCCATGTGGTTCACTGTTTATCTTGCAGCAGCGCTCAAAAATCATATAAGAAAGTCAGTGTGCTTCATGGAAAAAAGGAAAACGGAGAAAATGCTCCTTGTTAGCTGACTATTAATGAAGAACTAGTTTCTTTAAGCCATGTATCACACTTTCTCATGACATCATGTTTCACTTAACTATTTCACATATCAGATGCATCTTGTGCAATATAAACATGCTCAACTGTGAGCCCCAATTTTCAAGAGTGCAAAAATAATCATCTTTCTATTGTTCAACTGCCGCCAAGACTTAAAATGTTTACTCCAGGAAAAACAACTGAGAACACTTTAAGTCAAAGAACGGCCAAAACCTCCTATTACGCAACATGAATAATAACAGTTTTTAGTTGAAGTCCTTCATCTGTTTTCTCATCATACTGAACATCACAGTTATATAAGACAAAAAAATTAAAGTGCTCTTGTAGTGACAAATGATGCTTCAGAAACTTGCATACTTACATCCAACACACTGTATTGCAATGCATGGCTGGTTGATAAACAACTATAATTTTTGTTTGTAATATTGTAATCCAGCGTCTTGAAAGCATTCGTTTCTAACAAGAACTGAGCCACTCTGTATCTACCTAAGTTTATAAAGGACAGCATATTCTCTGTGGAGTCACAGAGTCTGAAAGATGCCCACACAGTATATAAGCTCCCTTTTCAATGATATAGCAGCTTTGCATGTGAAGGGAAAGAGTCCTTCAGGTTTATAATGAAGCTCGAAACATGCATTTACAGAACAGGGTGCCTTCAGAGCTCTGTGACTGTATTCTCTGCAGATTTGTACATTTAGCTCATCTAAAAATAGTGCATGATTAAAAGCAGCTGAGAATTCAAAAGTGGGTTGGACTGACAACTATTACTTTTTTGATAATCTGCACAAAGCTCAAAGACTGAATTTTAAAAAAAGATACAGTGCAACAAAACTAATCAGGAGAAGCAAACTGAAAGGAAAAGCGGGAGTGATGCAGTGAAACCCCTTCCCAGCAGCACTGCTGTGTCATTGCTGATGTGAATGTCCCCGTGACTCCGTCGTGCAGCTGAATCACACAGAAATAAAGCAGTGCACTCTGCAGCAGGACACCAATTTGGTCCGTAATGCCCATGTCTAAGCTCTCTGCTGCATAATGCATAAACCTCTCCTGAAAAGCTCATTAATATAGATTGACTGGGCAAGTTTTCCAGGAAACTCTCCAGCTCAGAGCAGAGGTCAGGAGCTGAAAGAAGTGTCATCAACCAGCTTTCAATCACAGTCAGTAACAGATAACCTTAGAGCACATGATTTCACATACTTCACAGATTACTGATAGCGCACAGTCAATACACTCATATCAATAAATGTCACAGCATGGCAATCAGGTTGACATTATTGCTGCCATTCATGTTTAAATACAGTATAAATAGATAATGAACAATTTAGCATATTATTATGTGCTACAAAGCAAGTCATTTCTGTAAATAAGCTTCCTAAATATTATTAAAGTGAGTTTAGTGGAATGGTGCCCTCTTGAGGACTTAACAAGAATAAAAGTGCTCTATAAGTGCAGCCTGAAAAGTATGCCTTATAATTCTAGTGATATATTATTTGTCTATGAAATCAGTGAAGATCAGATATTAAACAGCAAGTACTCAATCTCAGCCCCTCTAAACTAAAGTCAGACCTAATGTGTTTATACAAACGTCTCGTCATGATATAAAACATTATCAGCCTTATCGCACACTTATTACAGTTAATAAATTCTATGATTGCACTGCTTGGACTTTTGTTTCATCTTATATGCGGTGCCGCATTTAAGGTTCCAGTGACACAGGCGTAGAGACAGGCCAATGATACCCCTGACAACCACAGGTCGTTTGAGAAGATTGGTTGCCGAGTGCTTGCACACGGTCAAAGTGACCCCTGCTAGCGATTGCTAGCACACACTGTGACTTTGTGACCCACTGACAGCCAGCAGCTGCTCACCAACCGGTCCAGCAATACACATTTTTCCCAGAAGGTTGCTGGCCATGCTCTTGGCCTGTGTGGCTGAGGCCTTATTGTGCTAAAACAATGATGTGCAAACGTGCATTTGAGCCATCTACTTTCTTCCACTTATCCAGTTCAGGTTTGTGGGGAGCCTGTTCCAGCTGTCACAGGGTGATCGGGAGGGTGCACCCTGGACACATCGCCCATCTGTCACAAGTCAACATGTAGATACTGATACAGCATTTCAGTTATGACTAAAACATGTGTTATTTATTACTGAAATACTGAATTAGTATATCATTTGAGTATGTAGATGAAATCTCTTTAATATACTGGCTCAACCCCATTCGGTTACATCAGTGACACACAACATCCATGCAGTTCATTTTAGCAGTTATCTGAATGATGCCAAAAACTATGATATTGTCAATAAATAAGTAAGAAAGTGAGGAAAACATCATATGAACTAATTAATAACTCAATACTTGAGGTAGTAAATGTATGATGTTCGGAAACCTTTGCAAAGTAATTAAACTTACAGCGTGTGATTGCTTGTACGTGTCTGTTTAAATGTTCTCACTTTGGTAGATGATTCACCTCCACCAAAAGTCTGGGAACCGGATAACTGGATTGTGACCTCTGACTTTAAACGGTTGATGTTTGAAGGATCACAAGTTGTAGAAAGCCCGACCCGACAAACCACCATCCTAACGTCTACAACCTCAGGCGATGTCTACAGAATGCATTTATCAAAACCTTCTTCCGATGAGCAAATTTACACCGAGGCAGGAAGTCAAACTGGTATTAATTAAGGTGTTGTTTACTGCACAGTCTTACATCGCAGTGTGTGAACATATTCAAGTGAATAGTTTCTTTTAACAATGACAGCAAACAGCAGTGCTGTGAATCATTAGCCACAGCAGCCAGTCTTGTATAAAGCTAGATGATGAGCATAACACTGTTGTGAGGCCTGTGTGCACTCGGTCTGCAGTCCAAGCCGAGTGCAAGCCAGGAGTCCACCCACAGCATTCGAACGGTCAGCCTGAGACACTTATTTGTAGACCTCAGCAAAGCACATGTGCATGGCTATAAATAGCTACAACCCTAAACCATGCTGCCCCTGCAACTGCAGGCTACATAATCTGTGCCACTCAGGTGACATCCTTCATTTTCTGCCGCGCAAAGATGAGTGAAGCGAAATCGTCCTTGTAATAGAAGTGAATGTATTTATTTGAACAGAGATTAAAGTTGCATAAGTTTGTATCCTTTGATTTTGGAATCTGATTGATGTAGCGCAAAACAAAACGGATCAAATCCTATGATATGTTCTCCAGCATCGAATTTGCATATTCAAAACTACATATTCAACACATGAAACTGATTTTGTACCCAAATAAACAATTCAGATTCTAATTTGCTTTCAACTGACTTTCAGAAAATGAAAAATCAACCCAGCAGTAGTACAGCCTACCCTTTGACTGGCTGTTCAATTTGTAATTTCATAATTCTGTTTAAACAGAAGCAGAAACACAAACAGATGAATTTCAGTTTTCCTGAGAACATCTGGCAGAGAAGGACAGGGACACCCTTTGGTATTTTGTTATGTCACAATGCCTAAAATATCCTCACATTCTGAGAGGAGCAAAGAAAGCTCTACCAATCACAGTCCACCCTATGTAATCCCTTTGCTCTCATATGTGAAGGAAATAAAAACAAGCATAAAGCCTAAACTCAAGAGCACTCAACCTTCAACCCACTGACGAGGACGCACTGAACGTTCTTGCTCAACGGCCTCCTTTCACAGCTCTTATGCTGCAGCCACTTCAGTAAGCAAAGGCCTGTGTGCTTTATTTAGAGTACAAGGTAACCCATTGCACCTTTATTTAATAGTGACTCTGGTCATTTAAAAAAAAAACAACTCAAATAATTCAAATAATAAGCCCCTCCTCCACACAGTAGTGATCCTGCTCATACACTAACATACATTAAAAAAATAAACCTTTCACTAAATGCTCCATCAGGACAAAACCTGTTCAGTCTTTGCGTGTTCCTTTTGAAAATGTTGAAATAAATCTATTTATTATATCACTCTACATCATAATTATGGTGTTTATTATTTAAACGCTTATTATGTTTCGAAGCAAGAGTGCACACTCGTGGCCTACAGCTGTGGCTTTGTGAGGCTGCACATTAGAAGAGTGGCGCTTTGAGCAAAACACCAACATGCTGGTGACCTCTGGTTTTTGTCAATCGAAGGTCGGCAACCTTTGCTATCGAAAGAGACATTTTTGAGCTATTTTTCTACCCCCCAAAAAATCTATATGGAGATGCAAAACGTGGCTACTTATGATTATTTGATACTTTAACTGCATTTTCAGTTTCTTATTTTGGATGTTTTGCTAATTATTTTAATTCTTTTTTCTTACCAAAAAATAGATCAAGTAGAGGAAAAACAGTCTAAACTACTACTTCAACTGCCTTTTCTTCTACTAACATTATGGTTCTGAAGCGAACATGTACATAAAGACAATGGCGAGTCAGAATGTTTACCAAATACATACCATATTTGCTATCTTAGCATATTGCCCTAAATAGCATAATCGCATTTCCTAATTAGTGATAAACACAGTCTACGGCTAAGCTGGTATAGCTTTGAGGGCCATAACTCATAATCCTTAATCCAAACTAAAATGAAATGTTAATGTGATGGTGATGGAGCTATGTAAGAGACATGTGACACATACCACAGTCAATCAAATCAGAAAAAAAAATAGTGATAGGACCGAGAGACTGTCAGCCCTTAAACATCAAATCTCTTGCAACTTACAGCAACCTAATATTACTGATTCTATTATTCAACAGCTTATGCCTGTCAAACTATAAATTGGAGGTTTATATAAGCTGAATCACAACAGAGGACGACTGGTGGCTCAGTTCAATATGATCAGCTGCAATCAGTGTGTGTTTTAATAGGCACGCTGACATCATTGTTCCTGGTGTAAACAAAGACAGAAAAACATCATAGAGGGGGAGATACCGGAAGGTGCATTTTTCCCATTCTTTGTAAGTGAAATATTGTAGCCAGTAGGGTAGGGCAAAGGCAGAGGTATGTGACTGGAACAGGTTGCCAAGCCTTCAGAGCAGCCTGTTCAGTCAGTCTTTGCTTTTTTGGAGACTAAAGTAAAGAAGAAACCATAATATTAATTTGTTTATGACTCCTTTCCTACAACTGCTGCTGAGAAAGTGCAGGCTCTACATTAAAAACGGGACAGCATGAACCAATGCTGCATATCCTTACATTAAAAGAGCCATCGCTTTCTGAAAACGTGCAGTAGCTGCAATATTAGCTGGATACACAGACAGAAAATAATAATTAATGACTATTCTCACCATTTCGGGTGTAATAATGATGCGCCCTGCTACACCCATGGGTGAACTGACCCTTGATGAAATACAAATGGAGCATAAAGATGAAGCTGGCAGCTTACCCACAGACATGAGCTGTAACTACTCAGGTACTCAGCAAAGTCCAGCAGAGGAAACAGAGAGCCATTAATGATAGCTAATGGCACATAAATACAGACTTACGGCACTTGCTTGAAAACACACACTCACACACGCTCAGACACACACAGCTGCAAACAATCCAATAGCTTCCATTTCTTCAGCAGCTGCACCTGCCTTATTGGACCATGACACCAATGAATATTTGGCTCAAATGTGGTCCATATCTGTAGATTTCTGTGCGCCATATTTGGCCTTGACTAAGACCATTGACTCAGGGTGAATCAGCCACAGGTTCACTCTATATGTAGCCCACAAAACACTTGTCATAACACACATCAAGCCCATCTCATAACTTTGTTGGCCAGGTTTGCCTGACACAACGTTTGCCAGCGTCCTAATTGAGACGTCACTCAGATTGCACTCAAATTTTGCTGCTCTCCACTGTTGTAAAACAATGACCACTCAACATCAACAACTGATTCTTTTTCTTTTTTGAAATTAAAGAAACACAGATTCACAATTCACACTGTTTTACAGACCATAAGAATAAAACAAAATTAAACAAAGCCACATTTTTCCATCATTCTGAATTATTTTGTCCTAGTTTCCCTCCCAGTTTCTCTCTAGGTACTCGGGCTTCCTCTCAGAGTCCAAAGTCATGTAGTTACTGGGGTTAGGTTAACTGGTGATTCTAAACTGTTGATAGGTGTCGATGTGAGTGCAAATAGTTGTCTGCTTCTCTGTGTTAACCCTTTGACAGACTGGCAACCTGTCCTGGGTATACCCTGCCTTTCACCATATGGTATCTGGGATCGTTTTAACCCCTCCTTCAACCCTAAATTGGATAAGCAGAAGAGAATGGGTGGATGGATGGATGGATGGATGCATAGTTCAACTGTATAAGATACACAAAGCTAAGAATTATCTAGATTTGTTCTTACAATATTAAAAGAGACAG
Organism: Pundamilia nyererei; assembly: GCF_000239375.1. Taxonomy (NCBI): domain Eukaryota; kingdom Metazoa; phylum Chordata; class Actinopteri; order Cichliformes; family Cichlidae; genus Pundamilia; species Pundamilia nyererei. Next base: position 2,450,398 of record NW_005187474.1, on the reverse strand, counting down.
AATATTCAATGTTATCTATAAGGTGGTTTAGTGGTCCTTACTAAATAACTCTACCTTTTTTTCCCACAGATACTTCCTCATAAGGAATAATAAGATATGATTAGCACCATTCCACTTTCAGTCAAATCAATGATTCCCTTCACGCTGTACAAAAGCAGGTATCCCCGTGCACTCATTCAGGTTTTTCCACTAATTTGCCATTATTGCGAAGCTTATATGCTACATTAATTTCTTACAAGTGAGCATAGCAATAGCTAAATCTAATATGAATTCATAATGTTTTCATTTTCACCAGTTACACAAGGTATAAGGATAATCACAAGAGTATTGAAATGGTTTTTAACCAGCAGGTTTCGTGATGTGAAGGCAAACCAAAAAGCAATGGAACAACTCATTTAATGGCTGTTC
>NW_005187474.1:2412341-2449578 GCF_000239375.1 Pundamilia nyererei | reverse complement strand
ATAGATAGATAGATAGATAGATAGATAGATAGATAGATAGATAGATAGATAGATAGATAGATAGATAGATAGATAGATAGATAGATAGATAGATATGACAAAAATAGTAAGTCGCAATTCTGTCGCTGAAGACAAGGGAATAGTAAAGAAGTGTTTTAAGAGTTGTTATGTTTTTTTGCAATGAGATTTATTGATTAGATCCGTGAAGGACCTCGCAGCAAGAACAACATCATGCTTTAGCACTTGCTGTAAACAAAATGTACTGGCCAATAGCAAGAAAATGATCAGGCATTTGATTACTGACTGTAGATAAGAAGCAGTATGATCTAGGAATGCATCTTGGCGAAACCTGCAAAACGAAACTGAGAGCACTCTGAGGGTATGGAGAGTGTGAGTGTGTGTATGTCGTCCATTTCTGTGTGCCTCCATGTTGGGTGTGTGTGAGTGCTTGTGTCTGTGTATGCTTGTTTGTCTGGTGTCAGGTCACATCTTAGACTCTCCCTCTCTCTTAGAACATCTCAGGCTCCCCCAGGTATGGGGCCTATTTTCCCAAGCTACATTCCTTGCCAGTGGCTGGTGTCCCCATGGACTGGTGCATTAGTACTTCTCGGGGTCTGGGGCTGGGTGCTCTGGTGTGTACTGGCTCACTCCCAAGGGCCACTTGGTGGGCCTTGGGAGTGAGCCTCTGCTAGGGGCTAGGGGCTGAGCCTCTGCTAGGGGCTGGGGTGCCCTTGGGTCTCTGGTCTCTGGGCCCAGAGCTCGGTCTGCTCTGGGATAGCTGGCTTCCAGTGCACCACTGCAGCCATCTGGTGCTTCTGCAACATGGATGCTGGGTCTCTCCTCTGCTCTTCTCTGAGTCGGGGCCGCGGTAGTACCTGCGGTGGTCCTACTGAAGCTCTCGTGCTCTGGGGGGCCTGAGGATGTCTGGAGCCCAGGTCTCCTTCATGTCTGCTTCAGGTCCTCAGCTACCCACTTACATGGAGAAACATTACGAACACAAGCGCACTCACACAAACAGGTGTACATAAAAGTGTTCACACAGGTGTTCACGCAGGTATTGACAAACACACTATCTTGGGCTGCTGCTGCCTCTAAAAAATCTTGTATTATTACTGTGTGTTTTCCAGTAACATTGTTTTTTATGCATATATTGGTTGTTGCTGTGGTTGCTCTGCTTTTTTTTTCTCAACAGCTGTTGAAGCAGTGTTTTTCTTTCTTTATCCCTTTTCATGTCCTCTATTTTCCCTTCTTCTCCTTTTGTTAACTTTCTTCCCAACTTCTCTTTCCTTTTTTTCCCCTTTTCCGCTCCCCAGTCTCGTCCGTTATGGTTGTAATAATCCAAAATAATAAAGAACTAGTTAAGTTCTAATAAAATATGACTATTAAGTGGACAATTATAGTGAAAACCGTAAGGCTTCACTTGTGAAAGTACATCTGTTTGGCATTTTTTGGCCTTCGGACAACAATTCAAGACAACAATGCCGAACAGGACGCGGGAAAAAAAAGAAAAAGATGATAAAGCTGAAATCAGAAACTGATCCAGAAATCTAATGTAATTTTTCCGTCATCATGAGCAAATGAATCTTCAGCTATCAGATGCATAATATGGCAGGACAAACCTCATTTTCTTCCTTTAAATAAATTCCTATAAATAAATGAATTTCAGGAGTGTCATGGCACATGAACATGTGTCTGCAACTTGTATCTTGCTTCCATTAAAACAAAGTATCTTTTGTACGGTAGCAGACTGTCTCCATACAGCCAGCCTGCTTTGTGTGTGGGCCACTAGGCCATTTGAATGTGATGAGTGGGCTGTCGACATAGAGCAAAGGGGTTGGGCTGCACAGCCCAGGAGGGTGGACAAAGGCAGTGACTGTGCAAAACATGCAAAGCTCTCACTTGCCTCTGTGTGTGATAAAACAAGGCAATAAAAATATTAAAAGGGGTTAGCTTAAATCATATGAAGATATTTTTAAGTATCTGCAATAGTCCTGCAAGTCATAATGAAGAGCACAGAGACTCACAGAGAGAAATCTGACAGACACACTGGCAGACCACACCCTAATAAAAAACAGAACAGGCATCCTAAAGACTGGTTCAGTGCTTTGTATGAGTACTTGCAAATAACACAGATTTTTAGTACCTAGCTGGTTACAGTACACATCTTCTTGAAAATTTATTACAAAATTGGAGGATTTTGTGTAATGTGCTTTATTAAAATCTGCAAACAAAAATGTATGTGTACTGTAAGGTTTACTGGTTAAATAAACATTTCCAGCAAGATTCTCCTTTATCAGCAGGCAAAACATGTGCATGTGGGGTTCTTATTTCAATTATTACATTGTTCCTCCAATGTAATAAAACCATCCGGGCCATCAAACTTCTTAAGAACAAAATGAACTGCAAGAAAAGCTGACTGAACCACCAAATGGTTAATCCATTAAATCTTTCCTGATTTCGAAGGATCATCAGCTGTTAAGAAACCCAGTGGCCCCTTCATCCTGACAGCCTACCAAGCAGGCTCTGCTAGAACAGTGTGATCCCATACAGCCACTGCCCAGTGCCATTAAGCACTGCATGTTTCTAAAAAACATGTCTTTAACTCATTCCTCGAGTTTACAGTCTTTTGTATGTGTACCCTGCATTGAATTTCAGTTCAACCCAAAGCAGTCGCTCTGTTTAACGTATTATTAGTGAAAGTACCTAATTAGTGCCACATTCCTACATCAGGTATAATAACAGCAACATACTTGCCCTCATTTGATGGCAATTGTGGCAATTCTAAGACCTATGAACTCACATTAGCTCAGAACCACAGTATGTTTGTAAATTGATTTAACTCTTCAATGGTAAAGTGTACAGAAGGTAATATAATATATTAAAGCCAAAAGTGTAAGGACAATAATCAGCATAATAAACGTATACGTTCCTTGTGTTTGCATTATAAGCATGAGTGATAAATACATAACTGATACCAAACAATTATAAAAGTTATTATTTACTGAACAAAGCATTCACACTCAGCAGTGACCCAGTGCAGCATTATCTACCCATCCATTTTTTTTAACTGCTTATCTTCTTAGAGGTTGCAGGAGCCTATCAGAGTTGTCATAGGGCAAGAGGCAGGGTACAGAGCACCAGTCCATCGCAGATAATACACACCAATCACCAATTATCTTAACAAGCATGTTTGGACAGTGGGAGGAAGGCAGAGCATCCACTGAAAACCTACAGAAACAAAGGGAGGACATGCAAACTCCACACAGAAAGCCCTAAGCTGACAAGGAGCATCAAAACTGCACCACTATTCTATTTTCACTAATAACATGTTTGACATAATTTATCTAATAGCTTTATTCAGTGAGCGCAGAGTATTCATGGTTAAGTCTTAAAGCTGAAGGCACAGTATAGAAGTGTATACTTAACATGCACACTTCATTATTTCTTTACTTGTCACAAATCTTGTCATCACTGCACTACTGAGAAATGTTATCGCACACCGAAATGTTTCCTCACGTCACGGAGGCCTAGTGTGCGTGGATTAATATAACAACTGCCTGAATTTCAACAGGTAAAAATGAAAACAAAACAAACAAAAATCTGTCTCTTAGCCTGCTCACTGGCTTTTCTGTTTACTGGTCTGTGTTTGCTTAGTTACTGTTGATGAATTTGCTATGAAAAAGCGACTCTTTGATACTCTGGCCATCACATGGAGAGACGCTTCAGGCTGTGATCGTATCAACTGGAAATAAACAAAAAATAAAGCGATTTTTAGACAATGTCCAATGGAAAAATGTCTCAGCTCTGAAGAAAACAACATACTTAATGAACAAAAGGTTGCACGCGATTGATTTTCAAGATATTTATCAGCATTACCCATATGGAAAAGATATATATAAATCTTATAAAGTTTGTATCTGTCTTGTGTGAAACTTGTTTGAAAAGCATACAAGAGTGAAAACAGATATAAGATCCCTAGAAAAATTATATAAATGAAACTTCTATGTTTTGGATACTTCCTAAAACAATATATGAAAGTGGCCACTTTCATGAGTAAATCATATAAGCCTTATATGAATCACTATATAAAGTAGGCCACATCTGATGCAAGTCTTTTATAAGTTTTTTCTATTTCTTTTCCATATGGGTATCATCCGCTTATAAACACGACTTATTAAGGCAAGTCAATCCAGTAATTTCATCAAACTGCTCCTGTTGTGTAAAACTGCAGATGCAAACAATCCAGAACTTTGTAAAGAATCACTTCAGCTCATAAGTAATGTGTTTCTGCTTTCTTTAACAGACTCTGGTAAATAAATACTGAAAATCTTTTTACTTTAACCGTCAAAGTTTGTTGTTTTTTTCTCCGATGAAGTGCAGAACGTAACCAAAATAGATTGGCTATAAGAAAACTCACAAACAAACCTTAAGTTTTAACCAGGGTCTGTCTGTCCAAACAATTCTGTGCAGAATAATATCAATAAGTCCAAAACAAGGACACTAAACCTATTTCATTTTTCTTGACATAGTGATAAACTGGTTAAACAGTAACATATAAGCATTATTCTGCAACGACAATGCTTCAGACTGATGCAAAATAGTTTCTTAAAATGATGAGGAAAACAGAAAAGAAGCACCTTACCCTTCCTTGATAAGTTCATATTTCATGCAACTGTTGATGCAGAGTTAACGTTTTCCCTAAAATCAGTTTATGACATCTAAAGCGGCTCACAGACTAGCTGTGATGGCAAAAGAACACTCAAAAATAAGTCTGCTTGTTGTCTTATTGCAGCTCTTCTGCCGGAAGACACCAGCCACAGATTCCTAATGATGCTACATCATATGATCCCATTAGAGTGCAGTCGGGGCGTTTAAGCCTTATACCACAGCTGACTGTGCCTGCTGGCTAAAATACTCAACAGCTGAGAGAACATACTCGCAACAACTATCTGGTACAACAGGGCATAGTAATAGTTACATGTTGTTCTGATGCTTCAGATTCAATTAACAGGAAATACAAGAGTTGAAAGCACGACTGTCTGTTTGAATTTTGCCCTACCGGATCTCCAGAGGCCTGCTACGAGAATGCAAGATTATGAGATGTCAAGATCTAGCCGTCGCATATATGCTGAATGAAGTTAGCCCTTTATGTGTGATGGATTTGTTCTATTTAATGAGATAGACCCAAAAGGAGCAGCCAGAAAAGCTACTGATGAGAGCTGACGCGTAGCCTGCTATGTCATTGTCCTGCCAGGTCTGAAGCACCAGACATTTGAATTTCATTCCTGTAAGCGAGATCATTTTAAACATACAATAATAATAATAATTTACATTTTGAAAATATGATTTGCTCATACTGAAGACTTGTTTTATCCACTTGGACCTTGACGCTTGCAATCAGAGTTTTTCCTAAACATATTTCAAGACTAATGTTTTTAATATAACAGCTAAATAAAATAATTAATAAGCCTCCTATTTAGTGAACAACTATGATGACAAAAACCCTTTGTTTGGACTATTCAAAATCAACCTAAATGTGATGTCATGCAGGAAATATTCCCACTTTTTCCACAGCAGTGATAAAGACACTAACACCAGCCAGTCACCAGAGAGAGAGAACGGGGGGAGCAGGCTGACATTTGTTGAACTGTCAAGCAGCAATCAGGCAATTTCTTCTTCGCCCTAAAGCTGACACATATCCATTCAACACTGACTCTCCTACCTTTGTATTTTTCCAATACATCCTCATAAGCTTGGAGGTATTCCTGTTCGTCCGAAAGCGCATAAGCCGGCGGTGCGTACTGAGCCATAACCCGGGCTTCCCAAACTGGACATTCACCAGCGACGGACAGGGACACAGCACGAGTGAGTGTGTGCGTGCGTGTGTATGTGTGTGGATTCAGAGTGTAATCGGCGGTGTTGTTGTACGAAAGGAAACGCCCTACAACCCTCCCTTGTCTGCGCTCCGACCAATAGGCGACACTTCCTCTCCGGACTTCACCAGATTGATAGGAATGACTGTCGTACAGGCTACACTGGAAAAAACAACCTAAGGTTCATTTTTTAGCATGTCACTTAAATCAATACTGGCTTTAAGGATAAATTAAAGCCATTTCAAAATCTTATCGCGAGTGATTTTCATTAAACCGGAAGGACCTCATCTCAGTAGGATTTTAAAACTGGGCTGAATCATGCTAACTGCTCGTTTTTTTAGAGTGCGCAAAAATAAACGCCTATTCTTGTCAGCCTCTCCAAATAGAGACCGTGTAGCTATCGCGTGTCCGAGCGGTTGTGGCTGATTTGGCCCAAACAAAACGTTTGAAATCGTATATTTATCTTTGTCGCCGACATAAGCTCTACATTAAATCTACGGATACCCAGCTTTCATTGAACGCGTCATGCATGACAATCTGTATCTGAAACGCTATTTCTCGTATTTTACGGCGTTAATTAGAGTCAAAGTATCATTATAAAATGCTTACGTGCTATAAAACAAGTTTTCCGATCAACTTATCAAGTGTGAAGAAACTGCCAGCCCATGGCAGGGGGATAAAAAGCTTTAATTACCCACTTCGGCGCCAATAAACGTGTACTGTGACTGTGCATATCAGCAAATACATTTTTAAAAATTATTATTATTATAATAAATTTTTACTTTTTGGTTAATAACAAGGGACAAATGTTAAAACTACACTAGACAATCAAAATTTTGTTGGTTGGGTTTAAAGCATCAGTCTAAAAGCAGAAAACAGGTAGACCAAAATACCATCACATGTGCCACAGATCCACGTCACTACAGACAAGCTTGTCCCCAAATAAACCTGAGCTCACGAGAAAATAATAAACTTAAGGAGGTCTGTCATTTTTTCCTCTAAATACATCATTTGTGGGGATTGTAACATATCCCAAGACGGTTTTTGTCCTTACTGCACATTGCTATCTAACTTCATATTAAGGAGACTCCCCCTCACCTGCGATCCTGAGCACAGCTCTCTCCGCCGGATCCAGCACGGATCCTCCCTGGATTTTCCTCTTGGACCGCTCATGTCTCGGCAGGTTCCAGGGTAAAGTGTCTCCGGGTGCGGGAGACGCCGATCCAGATTTAAGACTGTACTCATCCTCGTCCGAAAAATCCGCCGAGGAAGACATGGAGCAGTGTAGGGAAGGATTGCCCGAACTGGAGCTCTGTGAGACAAAAGAAAAATGGGGATAAGGGTGGAAAGAACAATGCTTGTCTTGAAATGTATGAGAAACACAGCTAAGCAATTAAAACGTTCACAACCCATCCCCTCCCCGCCTCACCATCGCGGGTCAAGGTGCATAAATATGGGCACGTTAGGTGTGAGGACGCACACTTGATCCACCAACTCCAAATGACCCGTAACAATAAGCGAACGAGGCAAATGAAAGCGATGCGAAATCAATAGTATCTGGCTCCCCCGCCAGGTCAATGACAACACTTACCACTGTATACATGGAGACCTGTCAGCTGGAAGAAAGGCAAAAAAAAAGAGAGAAAAGAATCCTTATGCGTGTTATTGGCTTTCAGACTTCATAGACATTTTTCACAAGGTGCCACGCCCTTTGAGTGATGCTCCGGCCACGCGTTCGTTCCTTGTCGGAGCATTAAAGATGTGAGGTGATGTCAGATCTCCAGAGGGCTGGAGGGATGATACGCTGTGTGTTGTCGAGGCAAAGCTGGACCGTGATGGGAGAGCAGAATGCATGTGTCTGCGCGTCATACCCGGTAGCCAACAACAGCAGCTCCAGGAGCAGCGACGGCGGTGTTAGAGCGCCATCCTTGTACAAATCTGATGTGTTGCTACAAATAGCGACCTTAAACGCGGGGTTAATATGAAGACGGGGGGTAATCCCACTGATTACCATGGCGAGGACTCCACAACAGACCCCCCTGGGTCACTGCTCTGACTTTGCACACAGTTACACAATTACGTGCGGATGGACACTGAAGTGTTAAACAGAGTAAACCACTGTGCTAGTCAGAGTCCAGCGGTTGCACAACACGACACACTTGGTTTAAATATTAAATCAGAAATATATATTTTAGAACAAAACCAAATTAACTGACATTTAGTTCCAGGATTGACCAATTAGTTCAGTTCTCACACATTCTCCTTTTGTAACACAAGTCACAACAAAAACGCTCAAAGGCAGGACTGGTAAATGGATTACCTTCTTTTGCAATTCCTTGCTGCACCCTAACACACCTGAGGTTGGGCAAGAGAACAAATACAGGCAAGCACAGCCCAGTGGATAGGGTGGGGCAAAGTTATAGCAACTTCAACCACTTAAGTGACAAAAGTGCAGTTTAATGACACTTGAAACAGATAATCTGTGCACAGGAAAGGAAGAGGTCTGACTTCCTCTTAGTCCTGTGTTATTAAAAGGTAAACCTAGAGCTTCTGCACAGATTGTGAAAGTGGAGGATATTATTTCTTTGGAGTGACAGAAAGTGATTTGTGGCTTAAAATAGCCGCTGCTTTCATGGCTGTCTGCAGAGCTGATAAAAGCAACATGCTGTTAATATTAGCAGCCTTTTTTTTTTTTAATTGTCGCATCACTTTTCATCAGGATGAGATCAGTCCTAAAAAGTGCAGCTTAGTGTTGCAGTTTTTATCAGCTCTCTTCATAATTCCTACTCATAAAATGCAAAACAACTGCACGATTCGAGGAAAGTTAGTACTAACTTACTACTGGAATAAAAGCATGTTCTCAGAAGTCCGTTTGCACTTAGTTTCATTTAAAGAAAATTACAGGCATAAGACTAGCTGAAATATTAGATCCACTCTCACATCACTTGGGGAAGTAGATGATTCTTTATTACTTTTTAAAACCTCATAATCTTTGCCCAAGAGCTGTTACTGGTGCTAAAAATAATATGAGCATGATCATCACGAAGGTTACTCTTTACCGGTGAAGACTTCTTTTGGTTACTGTAAAAGAAACCAAATTTTTCCACTCACGACCTGGTTTGAATCAACACTGGGCTGAAATTGCTTGTTTAAGCTGTATTCTGCTGCTGGTCAGTGTCATTTATATAGATTACATGTTTATTAAAAATAAAAATACACAAACAACATTTGGTTTTATCACAACAAGCGAACCATGGTGGATTATTCATTTTAAACACACTGTTGTGAGCTAGGCATGTAAACGCATTATAAATGATGTATTGTGGCCTGAATTAGGCCCGTGCTCACTGATCTTGTTGTTTTCATAATTGCATTCATCTCTTAATTGTTATTCTCATTGTGATTCAAGTAATTTGCAAACCTCCTTTTCTTGCTGTGTTGTTAAACCAACAAGATTGTGTCATGGCATCATTTATCTTTTTCTTAATCCTTGGTTAAACATTTCACCTGCATAACAAATGTATAAATAAAACGTCACATAAAATGTTAACTGGTGGCAGCAAAACATCTGGTTCAGAAGCCAAATGACTACATCTCATAGATAAGTCTTTCCTCATAGTTGGCTCCAGTCAAGTTGTTATTCATCTTGTCTGCTGACCAGTTAAATAGTAAAAAGCACAAAAGTGTTTCTGTTATCTACAGTATTGCAACACAACAAACAACTATTGGTGGAGTCTGCACCAGTGATAGGTGTGAGGAGATCAATATGATCCTTTGGACAGTTTGTCAGTCTAAATTTATACACTCATACTAAACAACTCCAATGTAAAGCAGTAGGGGTATGCTGTATGCTGGTTAGTGTATTTAACATTCTCAATGCAGTCACATTTGAATCAGACACATTCAAAAACACCCACAGATGAGATGATTTTATGAAATCACAATTTCTGTCTCAGGAATTCAAATATATATTCCCAGATTGGAGGAGCAATACATAAAGAAAGGGCATCAAACCAAAGGACTTTAATGTGGTTGCACCTTTTGTTTCTGTAAGTCACCTTCTTTAAGGGGAGGTCCCCTCCTTCTTCTGCTTTGTGCTCCTGTAATCATACGTTATCCCCCCACCCACTCGGTCTTTGGGTCAAATGTTGTCCCTGTCTTTCCTTACTGTAAATTTTTACCAGCACAATCTGAAAGTGACAAAAGTATTGAAGGACAACAGGCCCAGTCGTGTTCTCAAGCAGTGCAGCTCACAGACAAGATAACACAAAGAAGGTGGAGATGTGGAAAAGGTGAAGATCTAAAACTGCGGTGAGTTAAAGGGCACAGGGAGCGTACCATATTATGCTTCCAAAGGCACGCACTAGCGTGCAGGCTAGGATGACTAATTCAAATTATTTAAGGAGTCATAAAATCTAATAAAACGGGTGATTCACTTGTGAACTTCAAGCTGCAGCAAAACCAGAGTTTATTACTATAATTATTGTTATAATTAAGTGAAATATGTTTGGATTGTTGAGTCCACTGAACCTTTGTAATGATGCAGCTCCTTTAAAACACCGCAGCATGGGGCATATCCATAGAATACTTTATTTCTGTTGAGTTCATGTACTTTTTAATTTCTGGGGAAAAATATTTAAAGCAAAGATTACAGGATCTGTTGGTAAATATCTTTTTTAAATTTTTAAATGTAAATGCTGCTGTTGATTATTTGCACTACTGTCCATGTACAGCTCAAAGGCTACTTTATTTTTTTTAATTTAATGTATATCTTGCACCACTGACACTATTCTACATAGTGGCAGTAGTTCCTTAGAGTGTCCTTTATCTTTTCTTAATTCTTCTTTATAGTAAGACTAGGGAGAGACAGTATTTCAATTCTTCACTATGTCCTGTACAGGTAGCGGATTGGCAGTAAAAAAAAAAAAATCTTTAAATGTTTGGTCTTGATTATGATGATTAGAAACTGAACAAGACACCCTGCAGTACCAGCACAGCAATGTTTCATTTCTTGGGAAGAAACCCATCATTCAACAGCACACCCAAGTGTCAGGTTCCTTAAATAAGCATCTCCCCTTTGCCCTAGAGCAAGTTAGCACTCCTTTCCCAGAATCAAATGTACATTGTGATGTTCCTGTTGAGGGGAGCAAGCAAATCCAGCGTATTGTTTTATCATTACTCTTAATGGTAACAGTGAAGTGGGGTACCTACAGGTTTACGTGTAGGGGTGACTTGTACAGACTGGTAAAATTCTGGCAGGACTCTCTTCTTCACTTTGCGTTTTCTTAGAGACGATGATGAATCGGGTTCACTTTCAGGAACCTCGACCAGATTGGGCTTTTCCTCTGTCACTCGAGCATGTATGCTCCTTCTCGGGCGATGTGGACTGTGCCTGAAGCCCTGGGGAACATGAACATGTCAAGCTGGTAACAGATTATGCATTAAGCATACCTTAGCATAAGAAGTTAAAAGCTGTGTTAGATTATGAAGAATTACAGCGTTTGCAGTTCAGGTTTAAAGTTGAGGTGGGATGCTGTTACTTTATAGGCTGATCACACAGAAACTTCAGTCACTCTGAAGAGAAAATGTGCTTTTTGAAATTACATTTATCTCAAGTTTTCTTAAAGATTGAGGACACTGTTTTACAACATTAAGGCTCTAAAACTGCCCTGCATTTGATGACCTTGAACATGATACTGAATCCCTACCAGCTAAAGTACTGAGTCAGTAGGGATTCTGTATCATGTGGTTCAATAACATGACCTACAAATGAAGGCAAGCTTTTGGTTTTGCAAATATAAAAACAAGAGAACTGCATTCTATTCTATAGCAGTGTGGTTGGCCATAACACTGGTCTGCCAATGTTGCACTTGAAATAAAGAATAGCTTTACTAAAACCTTACACTGTCATTAGTTTCCAACAACTCCATAGTTGCAATTGTAATTAAAAAGAGGCTATCTCTTTCATAGGCCAAGTCAGGAAGATTAAAACCGGCTACTAAAACAGCTTTATCCATAACATAATGTTAATTTTTAGTTTAGCATAGCTGTTGTAGCGCTTATTTTTATTCGTAATCATTCTCTTCCAGGCTAAAAGCTTAGTACTTACATGGCTATTTTCTTAAACCATTTCTACTTTTATTTTGAAAGCAAAAAAGCTTAAAACGGAAACGGATCGACAGAAAATGGTCTTCGTGTTTTCAGTCGTCAGCACCAAATGACATTTAACATAATGATATTGTGGATCGTTTTTTTTTTTTTTTTAAAAAAAGCGGTTTCTGTGGACTCAGAGTTAGCTCTAACCCATGTGTTTCTGGGGAAAAACAGTAGTGAAACTGCAATATCACCCACATCATTTATTGATAACACATGCGCACTGCGCACAGCATAGACCCTAAAATAGCCATGCAGCCCTCGATAAAAGTCTAAAAGAAACGCTCTTTAAGGTGAAGCGTTGGTTAAATCACAGCTTAAAGCTTAAATGTAGTCTCACTTTAACACAAGTGACCATTCCTCCTGGCTATTAGGTGACAAAGCCATTATGTAAAAAGTTCATCCTACCTCTGATCGAAAATGATGCGTTCGCAGGCCAACTATAAGACAGATAACAGATGTTACAAAAAAGATGTTAGGATGTAAAACATTGCAATGACTGCAGCTCGGCTAAGAAATATGCATTTGGTCAGAAGTAATAACAAGTTTAAGATGCTTCAGGTTACTTTACGCACAGCATCACCTCTGAGTCTCACAGCCCGAACAGGCGTTAACAGTGATGACTCTGCTTTTATATACAAAAGATAAACATAATCAGACTATGAACGATTACACGTATCTCTAATGTCTGTAGGCTACATGAATATATGTACCCTGAGCTGTCAGGAGGAGAAGATGCGGCTGGCCTGTACGCTACTCACCGCGGTTCTTGGGGCGTCCAGAGAGCACAGATTTTATTGGATGCTTTCCATTACGAAGCCTGCGATGCCAGCAGCAGAAAAACAAAATTGTCGCAATAGTCCCCAGCAAAAGCAACAACAACAGCAGCACACATTGAATACTGTACGGCCTTAGTAGGACCAAAAACGCCGCAGCGATCATCATAAGACGAGATATAGGGCAGATCTGGCAGCCTCAGACAGCCGGCTCCTCCGCTGCCGTTATGTCGCTGATAACTCGGCAAGAGAATAAAGACACTCACTGACATACGTGAAGCATCGCACAGTAAACCGTGGAGAGCGCACAGGTCCAGAAAGGACAGCCCAGACTATTGATATCATTATTGTGGGGTACAATGCATGACTCAGCAGAGACGCCACTTTAAATTATTTATTTATTTTTTAACAGGGGCAGGGAGAGTCAGCAGATTCATCCCAGCATCACTGTAATCTGCTGCAGAGGGGGCTGCCCACACGAATAACGCTGCAATAGTAAATAACACTAATCCGTGTAGACCCGTGGATGTACTGCACTAGTAGGGTTTAATATTTTTAAATGTGATCTAGAGTGTCATCGCCACTGTATACACATACAGCATGTTTTTGGCCGGAAATGAAATATCGTTTGTATTTTGTAGAGCAAGTCTACCCAGTATGGTTTTAAAATGTATGATAGGTGCTGAGATGAGGCAGGTCCTATGCACAGATACTTTGAGGATTAGAGCGAACAGAAACTCTGATCATAAGCCAACACGGGTTATGTAATTTTGGGGTGAGATGACATCATCTCTCCTTCTGCTAAATGAAAGACTCAGACAAGCAAAGTGTGGCAGGAGAAAAACACGTGTTTATACAACACCGCACATTGTGGGCGTAGGTATGTAAATTACGACTATTCTATTTAAATTCTTAGACTAGTAAATAAATAATTTTCCACTTACGTATAACAAGATATGTATAGTTGTATGTGTCACTCATACATTTACCAACTTACAAATATAATCATCCCAATAGTTAGACATAAAAATCGACATTTTATTTTTCAAATAAAAGAATTAGTTCTCATTATCCATCAGGTCATCTTTGATGTTTAAGAGTACAGCTTTCAGTATTATTGAATTAAACTGTGTTACAAAATGTAAGCTTTATAAGTTATTGTAAAAGCTGTGTACTTACAAACTGCAACTGATGCCCTAGATTGCACAAGGCTATACTAAAATGTCTGAAGGTGTTATCATTTGTCATAAAACAGCAACAACAACAACAAAACACAACCTACAGATCTTCTTTCACCTTGTTTGAATCCTGGTTATGTCTGTGTGCTTGGCTTTAACTTTCTAACTACATGGCCTGCTATAAATATCACTGCATATTGCCATAAATGCAGTGATATCATATTGCCTGTGTCAAATATGTAACATATGAGTTTTAATAAATAGAAGAGAACAGAACAGAATGAAACCCATATCCAAAAAAGTAAGATGCTGTATAAAATGTAGATAAAAACAGATTGTAACTGAATTTTTTAGTCACAATAGAACAGTATAAAAAATCTAATCTTTCAACTAAGACATTTTACTATTTCATGAAAAAAAACCCCATTATTATTATTGATGTCATCAGCACATCTAGAAACAGTCAGGATTTGGGCAACTAAAGCCTGGAGGTGGTGCTAAAAAGAAACAGCTGGAGTAGCATGTTGCAAGGGACTAGGCTCAGTGCCAACAGGTCAAAACAGAGTGTTTCAGAAGTAAAGATGGCTATAGGTTCGCCAGTCGGCAAAAAACGAGGTTAAAAAATGTGGAACAGTTTCAGAATGACGTTCCTCAGTGTAGAATTGTGAAGACCTTGAATATTTCATTGTCTACAGTGCATAACATCATCAACAGAAAATCAAAATTGGGTGCCTGCGATATTTGAGCCCTCAAACAGCGCTGCATTACGAACCTGATGATCCTGCTATGGAAATCACTGCATGTGTTTTGAACAGAGTTCACAGTACCATCCACAAATGCAAGTTAAAGCTTAGGCATGCAAACAAGAAAACCTTATGTGAACATGATCCAGAAATGCTGCTGTCTGATCTGGGACAAAGCTCCCTTAAAATTGACTCTTTTAAAGTACAAAACTGTTCTGTGGTTGCACATCTGGAAGGCCACAATCAATGTTGTAAGGTGTGCATATTTCAACAAGGTGACACTAAACTCTATACTTTCACCAACTGACAACATTTGACACATCACGAAATAACATAAAACAAAGAAGACCCAGGAATGTGGAGCAACTACAATCCTATATAAGAAAAGAATTGGAAAAGATTCCTCTCCCAAAAGTCCAACAATTGGACTCATTAGAGAACCTAAACGTTTACAGACTCCTTTTAAAAGAAGAGGGCATGCTACACAGCAGTAAACATGGCCCTATCCCCCACCCTTTTGAGATGTGTTATACTTTTTTTATTGTGAATAAAATATTTGTTTATGAGATTTGCAAATCAATGCATGATGAAACTAGAATTACAGAATAGAGTAGATGTGTATTCTGCATTCAACAACGTGGTAGAGAAGGGCGCAGATGAGCACCATGTAATGCTGCTATTTACATATGTGTTTGGTGTTTATGTATATGAAGGTGTACAATTCATCTCTCCAATATGAATCTAGGTAAAGTTGGCGCCTCTGGCGGGGATAACTAGAATAAAATAGTTGTAGTTGGTAACATCATCGCGCTTCGACCCGGATTAGATAAGAGCGCAGAGGCGGACTTTGTTCTCTCGTGTATTTTGTAGCAAGCCCAAGCTCCGTCCACGCGGCGCACACTCTGCGAACAAAAAAACCGCACCCGCGTCCGCATGACGTCATGACGTCCGGACTAGCTGCGTTTACGTTTATTTGGGATGTTGTAGCAGTGAGCTACCAATCTGACAGAGTGAGCAACACAGGCACAGGTAATGCGATGCTTATCTTAATTTAAACTATGAGTCTCAGTTATGCCGCATTTGATCGGTTTTACCAGACGTTAGCCCCTCGTCGGCATCCATTTATTTTTTTTAGAGAAGGTCGTGTAGCACCTTGTGGGAATGGGGGTTTTAGTTTCAGAAACACTTCCAGTAATACCCTACGAAGCGGACATTAGTTAAGCGGTGTGAAAACGCCAAAACTGCAAACACTTTACAGTTTTTAATTTTTTTAAAATCTAACATTACACAACATAATATTATCTTGCATATCTCACACAGTGAGTGTTTGGGACCCATGAGTTATTTCTTTCAGAGTGGAGATATCACTGCTAATAATAGTCTTCACCAGAGTATGGTTGGTAGAACAATCCCCCAGCAGAAGATGAGTGAATTCTCGGTGACATGTAGGGCTTTTTAACTTCGATCATTTCAATGTGTGTAAAAATCGCTTTGATTTACATACTATGATCATCGAACTTCATGAAGCCTGTGAACGCACCACCATAGTGTAGTGGCGCGTAACTTCTTCTTCGTTCCACTTTTGAAGTGCTGTTTAGAAGCTCACAGCTTACTCCTGCCGCCGCTGGTTAACAGGTATACTGCAACAACACTGATTTAAGTCGTTGAATAGTTGCTGTAGAGCAGCTCCCACATGAGAGGCAGCACCGAAGAGAAGTACTAAATGAGGTGGCGAAACGAGGAAGAAACTATGCCCCCATGTTGAATTTCTACACGGGTGACCCTCGTTAAAGCAAGTCGTATTTTCCTACTTTTAAAAGGCTTGACAACGACAAGAAGTTTTCAAAAAAAGGTGCATGCTAATATTCGTTTGCTCAACGTCTCGCATATTTGCTACGAGACCTAAGCTATCCTGCTGCTACTGTTTCCTTTGCCTAACTGTCTGTGTTGTTCAGGCTTAGCTTAAACGTAACTGTTAAGCTAATTGCACCAAAAGAAGTAAATATAGTTGTTACTGTGTTGTCCGAAGAACTGTCGCTAAGCTTTATAAGTACGTACTCCAGCTTGAAAACGTGTTATCTTCCCGTTACCTTTAGGAACATGTCCTCCCCAGTTGACGCAGATGAAGACGAGGTGGAAAAAGAAGTCGAGTTTGTATCAGTAAGTCATATGCACTCTGGCTCTATTAAATAAATATTAGTTGAAAATGATAACATTTTGGTTTTCAAACTAGTGGCATTGTTCACTGTCACGTCAATGAAGCCTAATAAACAGACGGCTATTTTTTTTCTCTCAATTCACTGATGTCTCATACTGTCCAGGTCCTTATGATTTGGACTTTAGATGTGTTTTATAAGCCTGAAATAGTGTTGATGTTTTTCTTTCTTTTTCTTTTTTTAATGCAGGAGGGCCCTCTCAGACCAGTATTGGAATGTATTGACCTGTTGAGTGACAGTGAGGATGAGGGATGTTCATCATTGCCCAATACAGTAAGTTTTTTTTAAACAGATCATTTGGTTATTTAATCCTTTTAATTCATATGTTAATATCCTTTTTTTCTTAAAAACACATTATTTCTTTCAATTGTAGCTTGAAGATAAAATCAGCCGACATAAAGCACGTGTTACATCTACCCTGGATAGACTGGCGCACCAAGTGGCTGTACAGAAAAAGGAACGAGCAGATAAATGCAGAGCATTCAAGGTAAGGTTGTTGACAGATAAACTGAGCCACTGTCATTTGTTGTTTGTTGGACTTTCATTAATCATTTAGCCTATCAGAAAATTTATTCTGTTTTCACTGTTTCCATTCAGATCTGTACCTTTTTTTATGCACAGCAGGAAAGAAAAGATGCATTGCCTTATGCTTTATGTGAACTGTTGTAAAATAAATTTTACTATGAATTTTAAATTGCTAACACATACATGTGCTCATTAACATATTCACAAAGAACATGAAATTTAAACTCAACTTTAGATCCTCACCAAGATTTTACTGGGTTAGTGTATGGGTAGATTAAGCCCAACTTTATGAGCAGCAGTGCCCCCCTGTGGGCACAAAAAATGGGGAAGGTAGTCTATTCATAACATGCAACATTACTTGGAGAACCAACATTAAACAGTCAACTGGTTTTCACTGATGTGTTGTTTTGTTTGTTTGTTTTGTTTTGTGTTTTCTATGTGAGGGAAATATCTTACGTGTTACGTCTTTGTCCCTTTTTCAGGAGAAGCAGATCCTACAAAAAGCTCATGGACAACAGGAGCTGGCTGTTAGCGCTGTAAATGGGATTAATCAGGAAGCCAAACGTTGTGTAGACATGTGGTTAAAGATGCCAGGTAATTATTGATCGGAATTAGAAATCTGTTGTAGTTGTTTTACTCAAATAAGTAGAACGACTTTTAAAACATTTTCCTGTTACGTAGTTGCTGTTTGTTTTTGTCTTTTTGGTTTGTTTTTTACATTTCTATCAGTATGCTAATTGCCTCTGCCAAGGAGGTCATGTTTTTGGTAGTGTTTGCATGTGTACATGTTATTCTGTCTATCTGTAAACACAATGGCTTGAAATGTTTTGAATGAATTCTAAACAAACCTTCTAGTGGTGTAGAGTGGCTTGCATCCACCGGGGTCAAATCAATGATTTATTGGTGCAATTTTCTGTTATAGTTGTCAGTGGAGTGGCTTGTGGGACTTAACATACTGCAATATTGTGTTTATCTAGGTCTTAAACCTGGAGCGATCAGTGCTGGTTCCGAGGGAAGACAAAGAGCTTCTTTCCACAGAACTATCTCAACTAGGCATACTTGTCCAGTAATTAACTGTGGTCGAGTTTATGATAATGCTTCCCTCCTTGATGGACACTTGAAAAGGTAATAATTCTTCATTCGTGAGTGTGTTGGTGCAGCGGCTTAACTGTTTTCCTCACAAAAAATGGTTGTCTCTTGCACATGTATTGAGTAAAAGCTCTTGTATGCAGGTTTGATCACTCCCCATGTGACCCGACTATCAATCTTAAAGGAAGTCCATCAGAGTTTTTTGCCTGTGTTGCATGTGGAAAGAATTTTCAGGCCAAAGAATCCTGGAGGAACCACGTTAAGTCGAAGGTCTGTGCACTTTTCTGACTGTGCAATTAGAAGTTGCAGCCTGAATCCCTGCATGGTGTAATAATTCAGAACTGTTTTGGTTACTAGGTGTCCTCGTCTAATGCCGATGGTCATAGCATCAACCAGATGTATCAGCGAATTGTGTGTTTTGCATGTCCTGCCTGCTACAACCTCTTCAACCTCAGAGACGAGTGTCTCCAGCACATGTCAGCCGAAAGCCACTTCAAAGACTCACTCGCCTTAAGAGGTAATTTTTTTTCTCTTTTTTTCTTTTTTTCCTCTAATAAATAAAATCATTACTTAAAAACAGCATTTTATATTTACTCAGGTTACCTTTGTTTGTGTGGTTCTAGAAGATCTTAGATACTGGAAAGTAGCTAAATGAGCCAATTTGCATTTTATTTTACATTTGATTTTAAAAAACCCACAGGAAGTCCGCTGCCAGTCCCTGTCCCTCAACATGTCAAGAATCGTCTCATCGCCTTGTGCAAAGATGTAGCGTTCAGTGTCCGCTGCTCTTTGTGTCATAACGTACTGATCTCCCATCAAGCAGCTCAAGCTCACTTTAAGTAAGTTTTGTTTTTGTTTTGTTTTTTTACAACATTTGAATGTAGTGAAACCTCTTTATATATATTTCACTGATTGTATTCAGATCCTTTATGAAACTCATTTTTATGGCCCTTGTCCCTCATTTTCCTCTTTTTAGTGTGTACTGCAGACAGGGCTGTGCTGTGGCCAAAGCTGACAAGACGATAGTGCAGGTCATGAATCAGCTGCAAGTGCGAGGACAGTGTTCTGTCTGCTGTGAAATCTTCCTCAGCCAAGCTGAAATTGAGAGACACAGGGAGTCGATGCAGCATGAAGTTGAACTCAACCAAACAATGGCAAAAGCACTTCTTCAGCACTGCAGGTTTAGTGAAATTCAACACTTGAAGAGAGCTAGAGACTCAACAGACACAGAGGAGACCACTGGCCTTGCAACACCTCTCAAAAGAAACAGGAAGAGCGACGACCATGACAGATTTCCAGCTAAACAGCAGAGCTTGGGGACAAGTGTGACTGTCACCAGTAGCGGGAGCGTAACAGCTTGGTGTTGCGAGTGCGGTCTTCAGTTCTCAGACGAGGCTGGAGCCAGTAAGCACCTTCTGGCTGTGAACCAAATTTTCCATCAGTGTGGCGTGTGTGGCAAACATATGGGGGAGTCTTCCATTGCACGTCTGCATATGAGTCGCTTTCACGGGGGCGCTCATCTCTCCAACTTCCTCTTCTACTGCCGCAAGTGCAAAGTGGAAATGCCTCGGTACGAAGACATCCTGTCACACGTGTCCGGAGCTCACAGCGGACACACGTATTTCAGTGAACAAGAAGTGCCTGAGCAGCTTCCCATAATCGTTGATGTCAAGCCATCCACTAGCAGTGACGTCACATTTCACTCCTCGTCTGTGGCCAAAGTCCAGCTGAGCACAGAGGTGTCTTCCTCAAAAGTAGAGCAGTCTTGGATGTGCAGGATGTGCGAGGATGTCTTTGACTCGGAGGCTGCCGTCCGTAAACACTGCAGCGATGTTAGTAGTCACAGCTTTCAGAGATTCGTCTGCGGACACTGTCCACAGAAGTTCTTCAAAGAGTCCACCGTACGGAGACACTGTATGAATGAGCATGATGGGCTTGTAAAAACTTCCTATTTCTGCGGCCTCTGCGACAGCATGGAGTTTGGATCTGAGGAGGAGTTTTTTGAGCACTACAAGAATCTTCACAGTAAGGACTACTACTGCATGGATGAGGTTGAAGTTGTTCAGCCAGATGCTGCTGATGCTGCCGCTGAGAGGACCAGTCAGTTTACATGCCCGTGCATGGGTTCGGAAAAAAGTAAAGAGGACATGAAAGCCACTTACACACAATGCATGAGGAATCTGGCTGCGGAAGAAAAATGCCAGTACATCTGTGTGCCTTGCGATGTATCTGTTCCATCCTATGCACAGATCAAGACTCATGTCCACACAAAACACACAGCCTTGAACCTGGACAGGAGCTTTGACATCAGATGCAAAGACTGCCAAGAGAGTTTTATGGATGTACCGAGTTTCCATAAACACTACCACTTGCAACATTGTACACTGGATCCCTGCATGAGTTCCAGGACCTGCAGGAAAAGCTCAAAAGCCGAACCCACCACTCCAATGATACCTAATGCTGCGGAGATCAAACCAGACAGCAATGGTAAATCTGTTAAACTGATTCACATTTAATGTCTTGTTTTTGGATGTTAATTTGTATTCATGTTCGCAGAGATTGACGACGAAACGCTGACATTTTTGAACATTGATCACACGAATGACGAGAGTGAAGTGCAGGAAGGTAGGCAGTAAACTATACATATATATATCACTGATATACAGATGAGGCCAGAATTATTAGTCCCCCTATGAATTTTTATTTATTTTATTTTTTTTTAAAGTGCTGTTAAACAGAGGAAAGAATTTTAATCACAGCTTTTCAAAAAATCTTAGATTTTTATTGGTTACATTATTTTTATTTTGCACACAGGAACCAAATTATTTACACAAACTACCAGATAAGTCATCCTGATGCTAATAGGTGGTGTATCCTTTTTGCTGGATAACAGCCTGCAATAGTTTTTTGTAGTTTTCAACAAGTCTCACACACATCGCCTGAGCAATCCCTGTCCATTCCTCTTTGCCGAGTCTCTCAAATGCGTTCAGATTTGATGGGCTCCTGGCATAGTCCTTGGTCTTCTGTTTACCCCACATCAAGTCAGGTCTTTGAGCAGTCCAGCCAGTAATGCTGACTTTGGTCTTCTGGGGTAGTTCTTCACCAGGAGTGACTTATTGTTTATGTTGTCATGTTGAAAGACAAAGTGACTGCTCAGACCCAATTTTCCTGGTTTTCTTTAAAAATTTTCTCATATCTTTTTTTCCTTCAGGATTTCTTTGACTTTGACAAAGGTGTTTTTCACATGATAACTCAAACTCTTTTTGAGGTTCTTATGCTTTCTTTAAATTGGAAGATAAACCCACAGCTTTAATGATTTTAAAAGCTTTGAGCATTACAAAAATAAAGCACATCATTGCACAGTGGTGGTTTTTGCTATAGCTAAATAAAAAGGCCAGTTTTCTCAGGGAGCAAATATTATTGACCCTGGTAAAAAAAAAAAAAAAATCTGAAACAATTCTGTTATTGTGTGCAAATAGAAATAATTTATGCTTCCTATAGAAAACTAGTGTGTTTAGTAATCCTATGTTGAAAATCCTTAGCTCTATTAAAAAAGTACTAGAGCAAGTTTGAACTGGACAAATTTTTTTAATTTAATTTATTTTATTTTAATAGGGGACTAATAATTTTGTTGTCACCTGTAACTAGAAAGAAAAGACTGGATACTAAATAAACGCTACTTCTTTTTTTCTCTCTTTTCGTCATGAGACCCTAACGGCTGTCTGTTTAAAGAGAATTCTTGCTTTAGCTCAACTGCTAATAATTATTTGCATAATTAATCCTATGAATGTCCTCTCAAACAAAAACACACTGATTTACTTGTCTTAAAGTATCCTCATTAATCTTGATTTTTAACAGCTTGGATAAACGACTCTGTATTCTGTTACAGTTGAATCGGATGATGAAATGAAACGTGCGCTGTCTTTGAGCGCAGAAGAAGGACAAGAGTCAGCAGGTATGTGTGTGCAGGGCTGAGGATATAGTCTCTTTCTCTTTTGAACAGTTTGTAAGTCAGTACAATACGACATATTGTATTTTTTTGTTATTGTATTCAGATAAACATCCAGTAAGTTATACAGTCGGTGATTGTTAACATTGCCCTGCACATTAAGGAATGAAAATGTCAATGGATAACATGCAGGCTTAAAAAATATTTGAACAGTTGGTTCAGTGAGGTTTATTCCCAGCCTTCTGGGAGAGTTTTTTTGTTCTTTTATTAGATAGGAACAGACAGGAAATATGGGAGATGCAGTGTGATGTGCACTCGCAGTCTGGCTGGCCAGGAATCGAACCGTGACTCACTGCTTGGAGGAATTTGAACACATTTAACAAACATCGAGATAAAGAATGTGTTTGATCAAAAGGATGAAAGAGAAACTCGACTGTAGTTTCGTGTACTAAAATGATGTCAGGCTTACATTTGAGAAAGCAGGAACCTGCTGCTTAAATCTGAAAGTAATGTGATGAATTACATCTGTGTAAACAGGTTCTTCAGAAATTCAGAAATTCCCTTCCTACTGGGGACAAACAGTAAAAGACGGTGATGTGAGCTCAAGCATAGGATGACACGTTCATCTGACCATCTCAATCTTCAATCCTCCATGGTTATGAAATATTTTCAGAAAGATGAAGAGAGAAGTCAGTCCTCGGAACAAAAGGCACTCAGAAAGGCCACCATCAGATTACAAAAAATGCTTAGAAACGCCACAGAGGAGTGCTTTGAGCAGGATTACAGACACAGCTCATTTCAAAGACGAAGTGTGGGTAGAGGGGAGCGGAAACTATCCAGCTCACAGACTGGGACAGCTAGGCTTAAATTTACAAATAACACGCACAGAAAGTCTGCAGCTTTTGAAGGTGTTATTTTCAGACAAGTCCAAATTTATCATTCATGCTGATCTCTTGAATGGAGTAAGAAACTCCAATCAGTGTCCAGATTTTAGATTTCATCAAAATATGAAATCTAAAACAAAGCAGCTGCCTACTGAAAGAATATTTTTCCCAGGAGAAGATTTTTAGAACGATGTCGGCACGGAGTGAGAGTCGATCTTTACGGCACCTGTGAGACGTCATGAAGAGGGGGGCGGGGAGTGTGGATGACCTAAAGGCTCTGCTGGCTCAAAGACGAAGGAAACCTTTTGGGGATCACTATAAATAGATTTGGAGATATGAAAGAAGAGAAATGTTAAAGTTATGACATTGTGGTCAACATAAAATGTTCTCAGTGTTGTTGAAATGATGCAGTTTGTAGTGTTTTCCATATGGCCATGCTGGTATGAATGAAGGTTTTCTCGTGTAATTTGTTTTCACAGAGTTGGAAGAAGCTCTCAAAAGAAGCCTCCTGGAGTTCTGAGAAAGCCAGTAGTGCTTTTGTAACATGCTGTTCATCGAACGTTATACTAGAATGTTTTGTACAAGGTAACGTGTTCAGAATATAATAAAGAATTAAATGTTTGTCCTGTTTCTTACTTTTTCTGCGTTTTTCATTATTTGCAGTAAGTGGACACCAAACTGAACCTTGCAGATTTGCAATTTTGTAAGCTTGATACTTGTGAGGAGCCAGAGTGTTTCGACACGTGTGCTATAGATGGCATCCACCACACTGCAAGATGCCTGAGCTGAACATGTGACCACAGTGCTGTGTCTCCAGTTGCGCTCTGTTTTCCAGTGTATTGTATGTCACAGACTCTTCGCATGGTGTCATGTGAATCCTGATCCTTCTACGCTAGAATGTTAGATTATTTTTCTTAAGGAAAAAGCTTTTGCAATACCCAGAAGTCTGCAATATAAATTCACATAATTGTTGTGCTCCAGAAATGTGTTAATTTGGTGCACACACTTAAGAGTGCACTCGAGTAAAACTCGTATACCCAGCAATTAATGTTCCCAAGGGGCCCACATTACAAACTGGGACTACCGCAGTACCAGTTTCTCATGTGGGCTCTTGGATAAAATTAACAGCTCATCCCTGCATACACTGATCTGGGTAGCCAATTCCTTTTCATGGATTAACACTGAAAATATGAATTCAGAATTATTATATTGTACTCAACTGCAATATATCCGTCAAAGTTTCCATTCCCTTGGCTGTTACAAGCCAGATATGTGATTTTGGGCAAGTTGGCTAAAGAGCAAAAGCTTTGAAGATAGTTGACTATGAGGTAAGTCTTGGGTGTTGTGCACTGACACAGTACAAGTTAATTAGCACTGGGCTCCTGGTTGTAGAATTTGGCAGCTCCAGGCTAACTGCAGTGCCAGAGGTGAAGATGCCTTTGTTGGTGAGTAAAAACTCCTCATGTAATGTAAGGAATTTACAATATAGTATAAATTTTTTTTAATATATATATTTTATAGTACTTTAGTCATTGACATAAATCACTGTCAGAGTTAAAAGGTTTTGGTGGTGGATTCAGCAGTCTATTAACTAGTTTTGTTGAACACAAAATAGTGACTGTTATCCTATTAATTTAAATCCTAGCTCGTTTTTCTGTGGGCCGGACGGCCGTTTCCGGGGTCCTTCAAGGGGTCCTCGGACCCTCGTTTTGAGAGCATAGTTCTGGGCTCCTCGGGAAGCTTCTATGAGGAGTGAGTGAAGGAAGTCACAGCCCATGTTTGGAAATGTTCTCCCAGGGGCGCTGCAGCAGCAGCCGGTGGAGCTACAGTCAGCTGGACAGCTCGGAGTTGACCGCACACGGGATTTGTTTTTACTCCGGAACGGATCAGCCTTGTGACGGGTGTTCATCATCATGGCTCAAGCAAAAATACAGGCGAAGATGAACGAGGCTACCTGTAGCAAGTTCAGCAGGACGCTATCCATGGCAGATCGCTCGGGGCGGCTGCTGGAAAGTTTGGACCAGCTGGAAATGAGGTAGTTAAGTAACGGGCCTTAGCATGAGCCACCTATTCAAGCATTGTCGTTTGTGGGATATATATGACTGCTCACATTTTCTATAACAAGTTATTACAGCGCTTAAAATGTGCCATAAAAGTAGCTTTAATTTCTTAGCGGTTTTCCGAGAACAGTTAATGATCACATGTTTTATAGGTGGGTTGCTTTAGGTTCGTAGCTCACAGCCTCATAATCATTACTCTCGCAGTTTAAGGATGCTTTTCAATGGACGGTTATTGTCATGCTTTGTTGTTTCCAACAGGGTGGAGTCTTTACGCGAAGCGGCATCGGCCATGGAGCAGGAAAGGGAGTGCATCTTGGAAATGATTCAATCTCTACAGAACAGTCAAGAAATGCGTAACATCTGTGCTGGTGAGGCGGCTTGCTGACTATCACAACTTGAACTCAAAAGTCACGCGCTGGTTGATGTCACTGTGAACATATAGCCTCCTAGTATCATTTTGCTGTGTTTTGAATTCCTGTATTTTCTGCTCTGATGCCACTGCAACATTGTGATCCAATGAAGACACGCTTTGAAAGTTAACTTTGCTGTTGGGTGGAGGTGGGCTCGTGAATATCTGATGATTTAAAGAGTTCCACCCAAGTAGTTGTTTACAGCTCATGGATGTCATTTATACATCAAGCTCTATTTTAATGAAGGCACTAAACTAGGCTGAACATGCTCATTGAAAACCACCTGCAGTCTTTATCTGATTACCCGTATTTCTTTTCTTTTTTGTTTCCAAAGAAAGCGTCCACTTGCAAAGAAATCATTACAGTGTACAGTATTAGGCAGAAGTCTTGAGCCACTCCTTATTTCTTTCTACATTGACAGTAAAGTGGAAATAAGTGCAGTGATGTAGTAAAACATGCACAAATAAATGGAAATACAAAATATATGTGGCAAAACAGAATTTGGGCTACTGCCTTTTGTTCTGTTCTCTGTCAAAACGATCCCACCCTGCTTCAGTAATGTTGTGCTTTGGGCTCTGGGGAGTCCAGTCCATTACAGATAGTGTTCCATTGTGTGTTTCCTCTGTCTGGCTTTTAATCCATTAGCAATGTGTTTGGGATCATTGTCATGCTGAAAAATGAAGCCAATCAGATGCTTTCCAGATGGTACTGCATGGTGGATCAAAATCTGACGGTAGTTTTCTGTGTTCATAATTCATCAATTTTGACACGATCCCTAACACCGCTGATACTTACTGCTGTGTCTCTTTCCTGACCTCCTCCATACATACTGATGACAGTTTGAGGCAGAAAATTCAAATTCAGCAGACTTGATTTTCTTTCTATTTATCTGCTGTAGATTGTTTTTACACCAGCTGCTTTGTCTCTCAGAGAATTTTTTTTAGAAAGGCTTTGCAGATCTGAAGTGTAGATGTGTAAGCCCACCCTGTTGTTTTACACTGCATAAAATAACTGTGTCCCTGGCTTCTGGTAGACTGAGCACAGTCATGAACATGGAAACTTCAGATAATAAAGACAAGGGCAAGGATTTGAATTTAGATAAATCTAGCCAACATGCTACCCCTTACAAAACCTAGTTATCTGTGGTAAATGTATTTTTTCACTTAAAGTATGTATTTTATTTTATTTTTTCCCCTATGTGTCGTGTCTCTTAGGAGAGAGAGAGGAGTTAACTTTAACTGCAGACCGTTTAATGGGCCGGACGCTGTCTGTGGAAATCTCTGTTGGGACAATCAGAAACCCGCAGCAGGAGGAGGCGCTACAAAAAGCCACATCCATCATAGATGAAATAGTGAAAAAGTTGCTGGACGACATGGAGGGGAGCAGGCAGAAGCTACTGGCCCTGCACGCCGCATGTGTGACTGAAGCACCGGCCATTCCCATCGACCAGAAGTTTCAGGCCATTGTGATCGGTTGCGCTCTGGAGGACCAGAAGAACATAAAGCGGAGGCTGGAGACTCTATTGAGAAATGTTGAAAATGCTGAAAAGAACATCAAGATTATGGATCATCAAAAACTCGAGAACACAAAAGCAAACGGTAGTCAATAAGACTCATCACCAAAGCATTAAATGTGCCTTGAATGTTCGCTTTCAGAAGGCTGCTACTTGTAGCAAGAAAAGTGAGCAACAAATATCCAGTTTTACCAAATCATTGTCATTTTTACATTGATCTACTTAATATTGGTTACTTAATGTTTATACAATGTATGTGTGTGTTCACATATGCACCTAGTGCAGTAAAAGATGCTGAACAGCAATGAATTAAACAACTCTCTTTTTGTTTCATTGCCTCACTTTTAAATTTAGGTAGTTGATTTTGTAAGTGCACACACTACCTCTTTGTGTGAAATCAACACAAGATATATGGATTTTATTTTGTATTTGCACATGAGTTTTATTTCAGATCACGTGTCAAAAAACGAAATAAACCTGTTGTCTTATGAGTGTCGGGCAGAGACTTCTTTAAATATACAGTGCAGCATGTGGCAAGTGCCTCTGTTTATTTAGAGGCATTATCCTCTACACCACGTGTCCACACACGTGGTGTAGAGGATAATCTATAGGACAAATTTAAAAATCGAGACTTACAACACTTAGTTGTTTTGTATCAAATAGAAAAACAATGTCAGCAGTGCAAAGGGCATACAATGTTTTAAGTAAGTAGAGGTTGCCTTTGTCTAGGAGCCCTACATATTATCACTTGCTCTTCCCCAGCGGATGGCATTTGAGCAAACTCATCTATTATTTGGCATAAGGATATGAAATAACATAGAATATGAGGATCATGAGGTATGAGTTTCTCGTGTCAAGGTACTAAGAGCAAGGCTAAACTTCTACACCCATGTTAGTTGTTTATTAACTTGTAAAACTGCCACGGGTACAGACAACCATCTTTTATCCAAACTGTCTGCACTTCTAAAATTACCTAACCTTATTCACTCTAACTAAATGTACCCAGTTAAAATAATAACAACATTCTGGTTAATGAAACTGTCATGTAATCATACAATGGATGCTCAAGAAATTTTTTATTTATATCAGATTGCCACCAAACACTGCCTCGCAAACAAAACAATAGACACACAGTTGTGTGGCGCACTCCAGGGTGTGACACAACAAAACTGCAAGTCGTGTCGTTTTTCTCAGGCTGAAAGCCAACACAAGTTGGTTTGTCTTTCTAAAGGTGTGAATCTGCTAATGAAGTCATGTGAGAAAAAGTAAAAGTAAAATTAAGACACAAAGATTACACCTGAGTGACAGCACTTAAGTATGGTTAGTTTTAACTGCTGATTCTTTAAAATTATACGCCATCTTAATGATAAAGTGCAGTGAATCAAGTCAGTCAAAAGACAAAGTAAACACAAACTAGCACAAGCTTGAGAAAAACATTACTTACAGATCTACTGTGAAGGCAATTAAAAAAAAACAGCAAAAGGGTGGATTAAAATGTGTACTCTGAAGAATGTAAACATTGACAAGGCATTGTAATGATTAAACATTCACTGATATGGGAGGGGAAAAGGCCTGCATGCATTACAGTTATGCCACTTTGCTTGTCTTCAAAACAGCAGTTTACAAAAAAAAAAAAAAAACCCTAATGGGAAACTGAAATGTGACACAATCTTAGTACCAACGGTGTAACTGTAGAACACATTTTAAGCACCTTTTGGTATTTTCACAATAGAAAAAAATCTGAACACAGAGCTGAAATCTTTTTTTCTTTTAAGAGTAAAGCATGCATGCACATGTATTCCCAGATGACCTATGTATTATAATTCCATTATATAGCTACAACTGAAACTACTAAGGAAATGTTCATTCAAGACAGAAGATTTAATCTAAGACTTTTCTATATTACTAAATATTTTGTTGTGCTTGGTAAACCTGTGTAACCCAATAATGAGTTCTGAAAAACAGAAGGAAAGGTGAATACATTATACATTTCACAGATAGTTGTATTGAAAACTAAGGATTAGGACAGGGAGATTGTTTCTGGGAGTACTCTCATTTAGTTAGAAAGAAATGTAATTTTCTTGCATAATCAGGCACACTTCAATAGCAAAACATCCCCTCTTGATTGCCAACTTTTTGTAACACCTTCGGAGAGCATTCGTTTACATCCCGCCCTAAACTCCACACCACAGGTACAGTACCTACTGAGCAGTGAGCTTTCATTTTTCTTTTCACTTTCTGGCCCCAATACAGCTCCTTTTTTATAGTCTGGAGAAAGTTCTTCACAATCCAGGTCAAAAAACTAATAGGAGAATTCTGTATTGTGTTTAATGTACTCTGAATATATATGTCAAAGCTATAGAAATAATAAACAAAACAATGTAAACAACTGCAATCAAAAGCATAGTATTGTATTGTAACTGACAATTGGTTGTAACTTGAGGTACTATGATTGAAATAACAGATTTTTTTTTAGTGTAAATGGTGTTTTATGTCTAAAATAATTTGTTTAACAAGTGTAAGCAGACAGAAAAAGGACTATTTTTGTGTCATTGGTTATTGATATTTGGTTACATACCTATATCTATGCGAGCACATGTTTAACCACAGCTCAGAAAGAGAAAATTTGGCACATAAGATCAGTCAAAGCTATTGTGCTTCGTACAAAAATACTTCACGCAGAGATTTAACTCAGCGTTCAATCAGGACGAAGAATATAGTTTGAACCATTATCTGTTTAACAGTTAGAAAAATATGGAATAAAATAATCTGCTTATCTTTTATAATACATGCAAATGTATTGCACAGCTGAAATGTTAAACAGAATAACCACGTACAGAAGGAAAAGTCTCGATGGAGTGCAACTTTTGCTGTTACATACTTTGATGAGAGTCGGTATGTCAAGTTTCATTAAAACAAAAAACAAAACAAAAAAAAGAGCAAAAGCCTCGGCCATAAGGGGGAAAATCCACCTGCACCAACAACTAGAACTTCAGTTGTTTTGGGCATCATTAAATTAATAACACAACATACTGTAGCTGCAGTTGTTTCTTAAGGCAACCATTAGGAGGATCCAAGTATGTACAAAGGTTAGGTTTTGTGCCCAGGTCGCTGATGAATATTCGAGACCGCAATACACCTATCAACATGGGGCGAGGAAGATGAACATTAGGTTAATAAAGTAATATAGTGTAGTGTAGTGTTTCCCAGTCTATGTGAGCTTTGGTCACTAACTGTGGCTACCTCAACAGCTTACAATAACGAGCAATCTAGTGTCAGAAATAACTGTCGGTCAGTAAAATGAAATGATTTTCTCTAGAGGAGGCTGCAGCTTCCAAAGGGATTTTTAGTCTTCTTGGTTCTTTGCTTGTTAGGACGCAAAGTGATGACTTCTCTGCCGTTGCTGGAGCTCTGGTTGCAGACATTACTACTTGTTGTATTAAAAACACCTTTGGAAAAAAACCCAGAAAGAATGAGTAAAGGCTATTTAAAAGAAACAAAAACAAAACAAAACACCAGAGCTTAAATTGTGATACGAAAAAAGATTTCTTACCTATTTTATTGCTTGTTGTGTGGACCACCTCTGTCTCCTCTGCTGTTTGCTGTTTGAGTCGCTGTAGATACTTCTCAGCTAAATACTTAAAAACTAAATGAAGACAACAAGCAGAAATGTTATGACAGTAACATTAAGAAACAAGCCATTTTACTTGCATCTGATCAGTTGTTCAGATTTTCAGTAACCTACCCTCATTCACATTTAGGTCCTCTTTCACTGAAGCGCGATAAAATCTTAGCTTAAGCCTCTTAGCCAATGCTTCTGCCTCCTCACTGCAGTACAAGTGAAGGAAATACAGCACTTATTAATTTTCTTCTAAATTAACAGGCTTATTTTCAATAAACAGTCAGCACTCTTTTCTTTAACAGTTAATTGCTTTTCTGTACCACCGAATCCTTACTTTTTTATAACAGTCTCTTCCAGGAGGTCAATTTTGTTTTGCACAAGAACTGTGGGAATATCTCCAACTTCTGCTTCCACCTTCTCCTTCCAGCTGTCAATAGCCTGAAATGAGTCCCGGTCTGTGGTGGAGAAGACAAGCACACATGCCTGCGCACCTGCAAAGTAAGATCACATACACAAACAGTTCACGTTCTCAAGCTGTTACATCTTGTAAAAAAAAAAAAAGAAAAGCATGTTGCACATGTTGCATAATTCATTGTCCAAGAGCAAAAACACAGATTGGATTTAAGAATAAGCCCTCTAGGAAATATATATGTATATATATACTAGTGCTTACACTTACACTGGTTGGAAGCCTAGAAATAGCCTAGAAATATGGGATAAGCAAACGTTATTTGTTGCAGAGGTGCAATCTTACCGCGGTAATAGGCCTTAGTGATGGCATCAAACTCCTCCTGCCCAGCAGTGTCCCAAAGCATTAGTCGGACATCTTCATCATTTACACTAAAACGATGAGAAAAAAAATTGACTAGTTACATATTCATCCATCTATAATATCCTATTATATCCTACTCCGCACACTCTACTTGTTTTTCTATGTTAATAGACAATCACAAAAACTACAATTTTAAGACATTTGGAATAAAACATTTCCTTCAATAAACAAACCAGAGTACCCAGAGAGAACCAACGCAGTCACAGAAAAGCCCGAGCCAGCCTGTGGATTCAAACCCAGGACCATCTTGCTGAGAGGCCACAATACTACTGCACCACTGTGCTGTGGTTAA
This sequence comes from Pundamilia nyererei, assembly GCF_000239375.1. Lineage (NCBI taxonomy): Eukaryota > Metazoa > Chordata > Actinopteri > Cichliformes > Cichlidae > Pundamilia > Pundamilia nyererei. The sequence continues at coordinate 2,417,463 of NW_005187474.1, read as the reverse complement.
TAAAATATTAAATAATAATAATTCATGTTAATTAAATAAAAGCTAAATATAATATAACAAAGTGGCCTTTTTAAGTAAAATGTGTAAAATGTAGTAAAATTCAGTTTTTTAAAAAAGAGTAATTTCTGATTAAACCTAAAATGTGGGTACCAACAGGATTCCACATTCCAATATGTATTTAATATTGTAAAACAATTTTATACAGCTGAAGTTGTAGTTAGTTAACAGACCCTCTGTGACTTTGATTATAGACTATAACTGATAAATAATGTGGAACATCTTTCAAATGAACATCTTACAGTATCTGCCTTTCCAGGAAGTCCACTCCAATTGTCTTTTTGTAGTCTTTAGTGAAAATGCCCTTGCAGTAACGTTGGATCATACTGGACTTGCCGACAGCTCCATTGCCGACCACGACCACTTTGATGGCCACTTCCATGTCCTCCTCCAACATGGTGATGACGTCTGGCTGATTTTCTCAGTTCCACTGTGCCTGTATTGTTTCAGAGCTGTGATGGGAGCACATGTACCGGCTGAAAGTGTAAAATAAAATATTAGATACTACAAAAAAAACAAAAAAAAAAAAAACACAAAAAAAAGCCACACAAACACTGGACAAGTGCAACTCAAATGTGGTTTATATATGAATCACTCACTTCAGAGACATTGTCAGTTGAACAAATATGATGAAAACCAACTTTGTTACTCAGTTTATAAGTTACTTATAAATGCTGTTAAAGTGCGGCTGACAATCAAGCAAATTAGCAGAGGCGCAACTGACTGCTACTTCTTTTTAATACTAATCAAACTTATTTTCAGTTTGATATGTCAATATACTGTTACAAATGTAGTTGTCAAAGCCTAAAAAATGTTTTACAATACATTTTTATAGCCAACAGTCACAACTCAACTTTTATAGGCTTAATAGTATAATTATCATATTCGCCAGCAACACAAGCACTTCATTCTCACTTCACTCTAATACATGGTGTCACATACACAATGTCTGTAATTAGCTTTTAAACTGGTATGGGTGCACATTTTACTAACTGTTGTAAAACAAATTTTCAGCTTGACTGGAGAGGTGGTTCACTATGTTTATTGTTCCATTAGTGCAGAAAACTGCAGACTCCGCATAGCAACCGGGTCCCCACAGCTATATATGTGGAGTGGCTGAGTGCTATGCTAAACAACATATTGTGGGAAAGCTGTTCTCAGTGGACACTGACAGCCTACTGCGTGACTGTAGTGTTCAACAGCCTGCTTGAATTTGAGTCACAATATGTATCTGTAATTGAGCTGAATGACACATCAGTTGGTATAACATGAAGGCAAAACACAGCTGAAAATAGAATAGTATGCTCGTCTTTTAATGTAAACTCTGTAAACTGTAAAGTCTTGACTTTGCATTTCTCTTTAGTTGAGCAAAGACCTCCTCTTCCTTTCAAGCAGCTAGTCCTCTCCTATTCAAGTGTAGTCGGTTCGGGATTTGTAGTTTAAATATGTTTTATCATCACAGAAACTGTCAAACTGGGAGGTTAAGAAGCTGGTTATGTATTGTTTATTTATAACTACTATAAGTTCAGAGCAATGTGATTCAGATTTAGATAAATGATGATGATTTGCTTTAACAGTGTTTGAAAATGAGATCTGAATAATTGTGCTCTTAGTATCAACAACAATGTGGGGCAATCTTTTTGCACTGTGGTCATGTCTTATACCCCACATTTCTGAAATGAATTACAACTCTCCTCAGGTGATCTCAATAGGTCATGTTAGCGCAAGACCTCACAGAGGTTTCATTCTGAACCCCCACTGATGGTAATGTGAGTGACCCAAGTTGGGTTTTTTTTTTTTTTTGTTTTTTTTTTTTACATCTTAGCTCATTTGGTGACTCACATTATCAATAAGGATCACTTCCAAAAGGGTACCCCCAGGGTAAATACTTGTGACTTTCCATCATTTGTTTTTTTAAGGGAAAACGCCTCTTGAAAGAAGTCCAGCTGCCTTCTTTTTTCAAGCTCTAAAGAAGTGACTGGAAGGTGCAGTTTAACACTTCAAGACAGGTATCAGCTACACATTTAAACACAATATTCTCCATACCTGCACAAACAACTGTCCTGAGTAAATTCTGGGCTTTCAGGTCATCATTACCATATTCATACAATACAAATGTGATAACACAGAATCTGAAATATACAGGCCTACTGCATTTTTTACATAACATGGTAGCAGGGTATGTTTTACATTGCTATGCACATAGTACTGAATTCTGCTCAGTATGAAGCAGATAATACACCCCCCTTTGCTAGACAGTGAGTCATCTTCATAGACTCACCGTTACTTGTACAGGCCTCAAGGCGGGGCACCACAATTTTTTGAAGCAAAGACTGAATAACACAGATCAAAACGCCATGACACGCAACTAAGCTATTCAACTCTGTCGAAGACTTTTGCTATATGTAATGCGTTCATAGTCTCTGATGGGAATTAAGTTTGAAGTCAACTTCCCACTCCTCTTCTTCACTCAAATCCCTTGCCTTGGTCAAGATAAGACCTGTTGAATTGCTGAAAGGAGGCTCCCCTTGAAGTACAGAGCAGCTCCCGAGGTAGTGCGTTAAAGCTGGGTGAAATAAACGGTGAAGAAATGATGGGAAAGCATGCCAAAGAAGCGTGCAGTTTCTTACCTGTAAAACGATGCTACAACTCATCCAATGACATTAGGCGAGCTATGCAGTCAGCTAACCCACATCCACATATCTACAGCCTCCCGCCGCTCTTCTCCGTGGCAAGAGACGCAAGAGACTCCGCTGCTAAGGGTGCCTAGCTAAGATTAGCCACTTTTCACAGAAGAAAGACAACCTTCTGCTCCGTTCGCTAACGACTTCTTCCCTGTGTAGTGCAAAAACGTTCTCTCCTAAACGAAAGATACCGTTTATTGACTGTCAACACCTGAGGTCACTCTCATGACATTTATAGAATGGATATGCATTGCTGCCTATTTCAGTGAGCTACGTTGCGCGTGAGAGCTAGCCAGGCAGGCTGTTGGCTAGCTCGCTAGTGTTTGTTGCTAAGCAGCAGAGCCAAAGAATGCACAAAGCAAGAGAGTCGGCGTGGACGCGCCTCTGTCCTCGGGAGTCTTGGGAACACTTGTAGTTCTCATATGTTAGCCCTAAAAGTCACGTCTGTTTAAACGCTGAATTATTGTTGATATTTTTTTATTCACAACCATTATATATGGTCTTCTACGCGTGTTTTATGTGGACGGATCACAACAACCAAGAAAAAAGCGTGTGAAAATTACTCACAACCGGATTAAAAAGTGAATTTTACTTTCAGGTATGTGAAGTAAAATGCATGTTATAAAGCAGAAACACGGAAATGTGTTAAAAGGGAGTAAATGTACTTTCCACTACAGTTTCTCCCTTTCTGAATATGTGTCATTAATGTGAAACTATCAAATAGTTTGTTAAATAACTTTAAATAACTGCAGCTTCATTTTTTTAAAAAAAGGCAGAAAACACCTAACCGTCTGCTGAGAAAATTGTAGCAATGGTTGATGTTAGTTAAAAACGTACCGACGTTTGTTTTTCTATAGGTTCATTTTACTGTATGCATATGAAACTTACCAAAAATGAGCAGAATTTGGGTTAGAATTTTTGTTTTGTTTTGTTTATTGAGTTAGCCACAAAATAAACTAAAATGTCTCTATAATATAACATGACCATTTACCAATTTCTCTAAATACAAAACTTTTGTACGTCAAAACAGAATACTTTGGATTACATACAGTGGAAAAATAAATGCGAAATGTCTGATCTATTTCGACCACAAAATAAATGACATAGGAATAGGAATAAATGACATAGAATTTAAACCTTTCCTCAAAGTGCTTTACAGAATATATTCTGTTTATTTTAAATCTAACATTCTTGTGTCAAACATGCGGTGTTTCATTCATTCCTACATACACACCCGTATATCCATATGCAGTGTCTGTGTGAAGATAAGTTTATATGCTAAGGACAATGCCAGTAATCCTTATTTGTGGAAATTTGCTGATCTGATAGGTAAACTGTCTGTGGAGTAGTGATATTTCAGAAGAAAATCAGTTCAACCAACTTTATCAAATGGGCATTTGGGAAAGGGGTTTCTGTGTGATTTTTTTAATATCTTTAAATTTTAAAGTTTAATTTTAAATCTGTTATTAATCGTTTGAAAATCAATGATTTTCTTGATTTGAAGATAAGGTGAACCCGCGTTTTAGTGGGGCGTTTGTTATGTAATACACGTGCGCCCGTGAGTTTGTGTCGGATTTGGTTCAAACGCCAAAAAACAGAAATAGAAACATAGTGTGAAATAGCAGTGGCTTGTCTTGGCTCAAGCCAAGTTTGGGTAATAGTATTTTAAAAGAAACTGTTTGCCTGTTTTTTTCATGGAGGTCATCGTTACTTTGAGAGACGGGGCGGGCTGTCCTAAAAAGTAAAACGAGTACACACCGCTTCACAACTTTCGTTCTCTTCCGGTGTCGGATGCAACGTCATATTTTTACCCGCGTTTGTTGAACAGCCCCTTTTGTTTGGCGGGACTGCGTTATTTGGAGTCTAAAAGCTTCATCTAATCGGTAATGTAACGACAGTATTATATGCTTCTTGTTGCTCCTCAACCGTGAAATAAGTTTCTCGGGCTGTTTTTGAGCTCGGTCTTTTCAATGCAGTTTAAACTCAAATCTGATACCTAGCAAACGTCAAAGTTGGATTGTTTCTCACTACCCTTAACGTCTTGCTATGGGCTCTATTGTTAACTTAAGCTAAATAGTCTCTGTTAGCGGCTACATTTAGCCTTAAATGTAGAAATTGAGTTTATGAGAACGACAGTTACTGACTGCTGAGCCAGTGTAACATAACAAAACATACACAGCTTCACACTGTCAGTTCAGTTTGTGTGCAGAGGCTGATTTCTAGATGTCAGGAACATTTCGACTCTTCATCACAGTCTCTCAGCTATGGATTGAAGAGAGGATTAGTCAAGGAGAAGCTCCGTTTGCCAAGTTTTGCTTTAAGTGATACCGGGTGCCACTTATGCACTGACTGGTTAAAGGTTAATAGCAGATGCTGTGCAG
>NW_005187474.1:2398532-2412057 GCF_000239375.1 Pundamilia nyererei | reverse complement strand
TTGTATTGAATGTCGCTTTGGTCAATGGCTCACTACATCAGATATGGCAGGTTTGGGACCCAGCTTGTTAGCAAGTGGTACATTAAAACATGCTTGATTTCTTTTACCATCAGGCACTATGCAGTTTGGAGGCAGAAAAAAGAAGATTAGCATTAACCCTCAGTCGGAGCTCTATGGGCAGCAGCTGCAGTTTTATGGACAGCCTCCTCTTGAAAACATCTCTCTCTCTGAATTTGAAACATTTGCTGTGGAACGACTGAAGTGTAAGATTTGTCTCATACTACTTGTGAAATCAAATGATGAAAATTACTGTAAGCATTGTTTTCTCTGCTCTTGTGTAATACGTTTTATTTAGGACATGTGGTTTGTAATGTTTGTTTTAATGCCACTGTAGTGTTGAAGACTGTGGAGAACTTGGGCGTGAGCCATGTCAAGCTTACAGATTCGTATAGAGGCAAACTTCAGAGTCAGCTTAAAACTCTGAACTTTCCTTACAGACCAGATGCTGTGAGTATGTTTCCCATTGTGCACCTTTAAACAGTATTAATGAGTCAGTTATTGCATTGTGTTGTCAACATCTTCAACTAAAGCTTTATCACAAAGAGATTTCTTTTTAAACTTTTACCCGCTATGTGTTTTAATGAAAACACAGGGATTGGATTTGGTTAGGGTCCTGTAATATCGCACTGCACTTCATGGTGCTTGTGCCCCCCTTGTGAGTGAGACATATCTAATAAACTGGCATAGCTTTTAGAGTGAGACCAGTGTTTAGCTCGATGTGTATTGACACAGTATTGACTTTGAGGAGTTAAGCTTGCGCAGGATCCATCAAATTCTCTTTGCAATAGTGATGAAATAGCATGATTTAGCAATAAAATGTATTTGTATTAGTAAAGAAGAGACACTGCTGGGTGTTGCTGAAAACGTGACTCATTTACTAACATTTTAAGACCCTATGCTGAATTACAAGAGCCTGAGATAATGGAAGTTAGTGTACAGCTACCATAAACATGACTTTTAGTACATGATATTTTTTTCATATATGTACATAAAACAAAAACTGTACAACATGACAAGAAGTGGTGAATGATGATTAAATGATTGACATCCATTTTGTCTTTCAAATTACCTAATTGTTTTCTAACTCTTAAGGATGACAAGAAATCTCAAAGTGGACCAACTGAATATGAAAAACGAAGAAAAGACCATATCTCCCACTTCATTCTCAGACTGGCCTACTGCCAAACGTAAGTCTTTAGTCTCCATTTAGGAATACTGGAAGATGTGGTAAGAATATAAGTTGTTCAGCTGCAAAAGATAAATGTTTATTTCCATTTGTCTCTCAAAGGGAAGATCTGAGGCGCTGGTTTATACAACAGGAAGTTGATCTTTTCCGCTTCCGTTTTATTGACTTGTTCCCAAAACAACAACTGGCATTTCTTCACAAGAATAATCTTCATTATGACACAGTAAGCTTTCCTAAAGAAAACACTTGACATATTTCAAAAATATTTTTTTTCTGGAAATTTAAGTTGAGGAGGCTTACCACAAAAAATTTCCAACTGGGAACTTCAAATTTCTGTCTACTTGTAATAGTGACTTATTCAGAAACACACAATTAGTCTTTTTTTTTTTTTATATCACCTTGAAAATTTACTTACTTACATTTGATTAACTTACATTTAAGTGCCTCTTCACCATAATGTGTTTTAGAAAATATATCTTGGATTTTGTTTCTATGTCAGGCTCCGAGTATGTTGAGGACACGGGCCTAAATCCATGCAAGTTGTTTCTATACACAGCATAGTGGTGTTCAGTTGTATTTTCACTAGGTGGAGCTGTTCAATCATCATAACATCTTCCATCTTTAAAAAGTTGGCCCTATTCAGTAAAAGATTTAATTGTGAAAAAATTATATTTCAAATATGTGTGTATTATTTTTTTTTAATAATAAATCCCAAAACATAAATATAATATATATAGTTTACACTATATATTATATAGTGTACTTAGTCTCTGTTTTGCTTTTAGGCTCACAAAAGGAAAGAACTACAGTAGGTTTGGATAACATGGTGGTGGCGGGGTGTAAGCCAGAATGCAAAGCCAACTTTAGGTTTTTGTTTTGTTTTTTTAAACAATGTTTGTTTTCCACAAGCTTATTAACATCATATTAACAGTTCAGCTTATGCAACTCCTCAATGAAATCTCACAACTTTTCAGATTAGCAGCGAGGAGAAGACTGAGCTGAAGGATCAACTTATAAACTCCAGCTTTGGCATCAGTGGAATCAAGGTGATGGAACACGAGTTCTACAAGGTGAGACATATATATAGTGTAGGTTATAGTTTATATTCACGAACACACCACAGAGGGAATGTAACTTCCAAGACATTTAGACAGTGGCCCTGTTAGGTTGATGTGTCATGATGGCTCGAGTTCTCTTTCTGCATAGTTAAGAGTCATTCAGGAGAGTTTTTGAAGTAGCGATCATTAAAGGTAATAGCACAGTGCATGATAATATATGGTGTAAGGTAGGTTGGTCAGACTTTGCAGAACATCTTGGACCGCAGCAATTTCCTAATGTTGTAAACCTGCTCAACATTTGGCAATAAAACCCTTTCTGATTCTGATTCTGATTCTGATTCTGATCCTGTGTTTTGAATTCTAGTAACGTCTTCTTTTTGTCCAGTATTAGACTTGGACAAATTACCCCTCAAGCTTTCTCATTTGCATCATATCTATTGTGTAATGCTTACATGTGTGAGAGTACTTTTATACACTGGAGTAAAACTCTGATTTGTCTGCTTAGCGCTACTTTTTTTTTTTTTTTTTAATAAACCCCTCATCCCCTGGAGCCAGTATCTCATCAGATAGAGACAGATCATCACCGATATGAAATAAATGAGCAAATATTTCTCCCCGGGGCAGTTTAAACCAACATTATGGAAAAAATCCAGCTTTTCCAAATGTAGAATTACAACGCCACATGTGTTTATCTTACTCTTACTAAAGAAATGCATTGACATTATGTTGTATATTCCGATGTGCATAGTAGGCAAATCTTTTAAAGGCTGTGATTATGTTCTGTCAGTCAGGTCTCTACTCATAATGATTTAACATGCAAATGGATTAAATGCAGTTTTTCTATTAACAGAATTTAAAAGCTAGAGTTTAATTTAAATTTCCTTGCTACTGACAATCATTTTCACTGGGAGAATGTAAATCATCCCATTTGGTTTGCTGAGCTTAAATTGTATCCTTGGATCACAATTTAAGCAGCCAAATTACTAAGGACACACGGCTGGCCTTTATACTGTGAACACATTAATGATTTAATTGTTTTGTTTTTTTTTCTTCCTCCAACTGTCATTACGTTTTAAAGGTGCCTTTTCAAGATGCCCTGGATCTTGTGCGACTGAGGAAAGTGTACCTCAAACAAGGCTATGCATACATTCCCCATCAGGATATTGTCACCATTGTTCTCAATGATTTCCGCACAAGGCTGTCTAAAGCTCTTGCAGTAAGTGAAATTTTATTTTTTTGTGTTGTTAACACAATAATGGAGGAGCACAATTGAGAATTCTCAGCATTTCGTTGCTTTTTAAGCCTAAACATAAGAGTTCAAACTTAAATCTGAGCTTTTTAAAACCTCCAAATCTGAATATGCTTTGAACTCCAGTATTGTTCAGACTACAGTACACATGTAGGCCCATTTTATTGCCTCCAGTACAATACTATCTTTAATCATCACCTTTGTGACTAGGGGTGGGTTTTGATCATCGATTTATCGATTAAAATCGATTCTGGCTTGGATAACGTGATATCGATTCATTAAAATCCTGAATCGATTTTTTAAAATATTAATTAATTTTGACCGAAACGCCAGAATCTCAGGTTAAACCTCACAAAATTTCAAGAACCACCAAACAGCTAAAACAGTAAATGAGAGCAGGTACACGGATTCTGCACAAAGATGTAAACACAAAGCTCGGAGCCTCCGACGGATCAGAATCAGTGAGATGTCGCATTTTTCACCCGACGGCACGGACACGGTCGGGGCTGAAAGCCGACAGCTGGCTGATTCCAATGTTTCGGCGGGTCTGCGCTTTGTGTTTACACCCTTTTTGCGGCGATTCTAAAGCTGTTAGTTTTATCTCTCTCCAAACAATATTGACCAAACCAGCAGCAAAAGAAGATCCAAACTAAGCTTCACAAAAACATCGTCATGAATTCCCTCTGACTTTTGCTGTTTTGCTTCCACCACGATAAAATCACACGTCATGCACAGCTCTCTCTCTCTCTCGCTTTCTCTCTGTACTTCAAGAACAGTTTCCCGTCTAAAAATCTGTTTTCTGCATTATTCGCTTGCTTGTTACGCACAAGTCTACCATTTACAGCGCTGTCGGCCGCTGTTTTGTTTTTTCCCCTTTTACTTACTTCCGAAAAGAAAACCTAATTTCTGCCGTTCAATAGGCTTCTGAACAAATTTAAACTCTTTAAAATTATGCAAAAATCAAAATGCTTAGCCGTGTCTCTAATAAAACCGCTGTAACTTCAGAGGTAATGTTCATATGTTGATTAATGGTTTTCTTTCATTTTTGATGTACTGCAGAATATTTTTATAAAATCTGCTGTGATGCTTACACCTTTGATAAAGTCTTGCGAGTGTCAGCTTCCTTTTTATAGATACAAAAATATGTAAATGTACTGATCTGAATTATAATATTTCTGACTGTCTGAGGCAAAATTTGCCAGATTTAAATAGAATCGAATTGAATCGAGTCGTGGATCGAATCGATTCTAGAAATCAGTGACGATACCCAGCCCTATTTGTGACTCACTCCATCACACCTTCACTTTATATTATTTTACACTAGTGGCCATTTTCATGCCATTTGTGCATGCAGAATCCCCGATTCCATAAGGAGAATTATTAAATTGCCATTGTTGCTTTCAGTGCCCCGAGGGAAATGGTAGAAACACAGGGTTCAAATGAGGGGAATAAGTATGCACATGTGGCAGAAAATATCTGGAGGAAAGATTTGGGACATCTAGTAGGAAAGTGCTTATTGTCCCTGCAGGCATGATGTTTTTTTTAAAGGCTGCTGAAGGGGGTTTATGATGGGGCCGTATCACCAAGCTTTTGCATTGCTTAGAATGTCCTGAGGGACTTGAAATGCAATGTTTTGGGAACCAGAGGCCTTTTCCCCCCTTTTTTTTTTCTCTTTTTTTAAATAAATATATAATATATGTGAGAAGACAGCCCAAGCTCAGCTCCATGGTGGCGAGTAGTCCAGATGGCGAAATGAGCACAAGGAGCAGCAACTAAAGGCAGTGTCAGTTTGTGGTTTATGAATTGACATTAATCAACGTTAATTAGGCAAGAAATCTTGAAATAGATGACTTGCTGTACTGAGACACAGAAAACAATATTTTATTTCATTACAATTACCAGTATTTGTGAATTACATTTTGTGTTATAGAGTGGTAAGAGCGGTGGATACAGGAATTACACATATTTCGAGATTAGAGAAGCCACTGTTTAAAAGAATTATAGAGAAGACGTCGCTTTATTTTTGGCACAAGAAGCTGAAAATGTAGGAAGAAACTCAAAGTTGTCTGAAGTAGACCACACTCTGCTCATTAATTGGTACAGTAAGGTGGAGTAAATATTGGATCGATATGAGGGGTCAGTGTTTTATAGTTTGGCACCCTTTGCTGAAAATTGGCTCTTTTCCTGGTATAGATCCACATCGGGTGGTCAGAGTTCACTTTATTCGGACATCAAAACATCAATACCCAGGTTCTCACATCCTAATTAACCAGTAGACGATAGACATACATTTACTCTACATGACAAAATTACTCCTTTGTACGGCCACATGTTGTAACACAGCCAAAGACGAGGCTGTGAGTTTGAGTTTATCAAAAGTGCACCTGTTTAAAAAAAAAAACAAACACTAATCACTTTTTATTTTTATTTGTCTTCAAAGACCTTTCATGATTATTTCATTTGCTTTTTTCACATACAGTATGTTATCAGTGCCTGCAAAATATGTGTCAGCCATTACCGTGCATACCTTTCATATTGTTTTCCCCTCTGTAATTGTACGTCAGTCTTCCGTGTAGTGTTTTAAACTAGAACGCTGATTTTAGCGACGGATTTTAAGTTAAACGGTAGCTTAAACAAAGGAGCGGCAGTTCTAAGAGAAAATCATTTCAATGCACACTTCAGCCTTTGTGATGTGGTTGTGTTACGTTGTCTGTCACTGTAACAGAGTAGCCACTTTCACTGTCTTCTCAGTTAATACCGTGTCCTCATGACAAAGAGTGGGCTTCTTTGAGCCACTGAGCTAAAATGCTCTCTGGCAATTTGAAGTACTTATCTAAAACTCCCTTCTGTCTAAATGAATTGTTTGATAACCAGAATGATTGGATTGTGATTTCTGAGAGTAGTTTTAGATGTACCTGAGAATAAATGCAGAGCAATTTGGTGCTTTTTATTTCTCAAAAAGAAAGAAGTGTAGCATTTAGGTGAGAGGTTTTCAGAATCACAGGGAAAACTATGATTCTGAAAACCTCTCAGGTTGTAGTATAACCAGTGTCGGGAGACCCGTTTGCGTGGATGGTATAGTACAGGATGTAAATGGTAAGTGGCCTGTATTTATATAGCGCTCGGCAACCTTCCGATTACAAGGCGAACTCCCAACTCTTGAGCCACGATCGACGTCACTGCATTTGCACTATTGTTGACATACAACAGTTGTTCAGGCAGGACCAGCTTAGAAATTAGAAGAGAAAAATAAAGCTCAAATGAAAAAGACCAAGTTTGTTCGGTTCTGCAATTCTCCAATTTTCAGGTAATTATCCAGACCACTAACTGCTGGAATGGAATAATTCAACAAAACTAGTATTCTTGTAAGTGAGCCAGTGTGTTACTGTAATGGTTATTCTCCTTTGCTGGGGACAACAAGGGGACATCACAGAGAACGTGTCATTAAAAAGGTATGAAACGGAAAGCTGCCTCTCCATGTGACTCCATTTATTGGTTTGTTGTTCAGTTTAACAAACAGAATGCTGCATCTTAAAATGTCTTTGGTGCATGGTTCAAGGCAGACCTGGAACTGACTAAAAGTCAAGAGTCAGGATTTAGACTCAAGCTTTTTTTGCAGAGGAATGAACATGGATCTTTAGGGGTGTTTCTTGTTTTTCTTTTCTTTTTTTTTCAATAAAAAAAAACATAATTCAGGCCTACAGCTGCCTGTTTTTAGACTGAGACAGCATGCGAAAGCTTCAAGTCGGAGGATGTTGTAAAGAATAGCCTGACAGTTGCTGTCACATGTTTTAGGATGGTGTTAAAATGTGTTGCGTAGATGATTTGCTCAACCTGAAGTCAGAAAAATCATCTTACTGTTTTTTAAGCCAAGGTTGCGTGGAGATGCATTAACGTTATCGCTCTTAAGGGCGTTGATACACTAAGCTGACAAGAGGCTGCAAGGATACATTTAGTAAAGCAGGATTTTTGTAATTTGTTTTGAATGTCGTGGATTCACATAGGTGTCGCAGGATTGATCGCACAGCCAGCAATTTCCTTTTTTCTTTTTTTCGTTGGAAATTAGTAAACACTGAGCAACACATAATCAAGGTCTTTAATGATAGATACTGTGGCGAACTTAACTTTTGGTTTAAATTGTTTACACGTTTCTGATCTGTTTGGATAACGGTGCTCCAGAAAGACAGCTTTAATTACGAGATTCTGTGCGCTAGTTTAAAGTGCAAATAGTTTAAAACGAATCAGGTGCACTTAACCTGCAACTTTGGGCCGTTATAACACTTTGACCTAGACTGTTTGCCATTACTCATGTGATGCCCATCTCTCCTGCAGTTGACGGCTCGCTCGCTACCAGCAGTGCATTCTGATGAACGGCTCCAACCTCTCCTTAACCACCTCAGGTAAGAAGCAGGATGAATAACATCGCTGCTGTTTCGCCAGTGTGGCCATGAAAAAGACTTCTAGCACAATTGATCTTCTGCACCAAAGTGTCTTTGGTTGGTCTGAGTTAACCCAGACACTTTAAATAAAGTCCAGATGTTGTGGAAACTTTTTGCCCCTTAGTGCGTGTTCAGCATAATGCTTCCAGCATAAGGTTACTAGAAATATCCAACTTGTGCACTGTTTTATCTACCATGCCTGCTGCTTTTCTGGGAGAAAATATTGGATGGTAGTCGTGTTAGTTCACATGGGTAATTACAAGGTAGAGAGACAGTCGCAGTTTTAAGAACAGGGTAAGGGAATAAATGGTATAGATCTTTGAGTTCATAGAAAATATTTTGATTTTGGCTTCTTTTTATTATTTGTAGTCTTGGTTGGACAAAGCAAGACAATTGAAGACGTCATCTTAAGCTGTTATGGGTGTTTGTATAATACTTTTAAATCTGCTGAATGTATCTAAAAAAGATCATTTGAGTTTTCTACTTTAAGTTCCTGGCAAACAGTAAACACTGAATAGACTGGCCAAAAGTACTATAGCATCTACAGGTGCTGTTCAGCCAGGAAAGCTATGATATGAAGCTCCTGGTGCACAGGTTTGAGGCTCTGCTGTCATTGAATCAGCAGATCGTTGACAACTACACACGTGTATAATGTATTGTTTTTCTTCTTTTAGTCATGCCTATGTGGGACAGGATTACAGCATCCAGAAGAATGTTGGGAAAATCTCCTTGGATCAGATTGATTCAGTAAGTTGCTTTAAACATCTGTTCTTGAAATTTCTTCGCATGGCAAATTCTTCAAGGTGCCTTTTTGCATAGAAGGGCCTTATTGCTGGTCTGGGGCAGTGAATACAAAAATATGTGGTGTTTAATTTCACTTAATTAATATCCTTTGTACTCCATAGATACAAAATATGTACTTATAGGAAAATATAAATTATATAAGGCATTTCTTCAGGTTTGTCATTAACAATTACCTGCTTACAGCTTTCAGGGAAGTCATTCCCATTGTGTATGAGGCAGCTCCACCAGTCTCTTAGAGAAAACCATCATCTCCGCCACGGAGGTCGGATGCAATACGGTCTCTTCCTCAAAGGTATCGGCCTGTCTTTGGAGCAGGCACTGCAGTTCTGGAAAATGGAGTTCATAAGAGGCAAAGTGGATGCAGACAAGGTAATGTTGATACATTTTAATGCTTTGTAAATGAATATTTTCTGAGTATCTTTAAAACAAGATGTCAACAGATGCCTTCTACCTGCTCTCCTGGTGAAGGGTGGTTCAGTCCATCCTATTCATAATTGGTTCATTGTCAACAAAATGTTACATAACATACAGGCATCACTCGCAGGGCTCGCAAAATCTATCTCAGCCCCCGCCCGTCGGTCTGAGATAGGGCGGGGGCTGAGATAGATTTTGGTCGCCCGACCGGAGATATCGCTAGCTCCGGGACGTTGGGCTAGCGATTTTGCGAGCCCTGACTCGGTAACCGTTCATCCACCCCAGAAATGATACGGGCTACAGTTTTTTATTTTTTTTTTTTTTCCGGGTTAATTTTGTTCCCTTTTCAAACCTTTTTTTTTTTTTTTTGTTTTTTTACAACATATGATGGTACATATGTTGCTGGAAGTTAAGTAAAATATAGTGATACAGTGATGTCTGAATTTCTCAGACTGAGGGTTTTTGGTCTGGTCTGCTCAACACTTCAGTGGGTGGGGCTGCTTTTATTGGAGATTAAGTGGTTCCATCAAAGCTTTATTGATTGAAGGAAAGTTCACTGGTGTCATTAGGTGCACTCAGTGCTTTGATGAGGCTAATGAAAACTGAAGTGGTTATGAGTTGGGTTATTATGTCTCTCGGTAGGAGACAGACACAGTAAAGACATTAAAATTGTTCTGCATGAAGAAAACGCTCACTCTTTATGTGAGTAAGAGAGAGAAGTGACAGGAGACTCCACATAATGGACCAGCTCAGATAGAACAAATAGAATTTCATGCTGTGGAGTTAAGTAGCTATGAATCATGCTTTTTAGTCTTGCAAGGCTTTAAATATAAATTTATTAGACTATTAATTTTTTTAGATTTTTTTGACTTGACTCTAAAAGTTTGGATATGATCGTGTTGTTTGTGTTATGTTAACAGGGCCGGGGATATTTGTTTCCCGTGTTGATTCACCATAGTTGCAGATACTTTAGGAGGTGTGATCAGAAAGTTCAGTGGGTTTATTAAAAGCACAAACTATGCTGCTATTCACTTTCAAGGCCATCCTCTTATTCACCTCTGGCTTCCAGCGATATGAACACACTTACTCGCCATGCATGCTGGATTTCCTCTCTGTGTGAAAAATAAGAGCCTTTAAAGGTGGAGACTTTGTTGTTGATGTCAATAAACAAGCATATTTTCGAGCTCTTTGTGTTGTACTCACCACAGTTCAAGCCTTCCCTTTGATGCTTTATGCATCAAAGCGCACAAAGTATTTTTGGTTTGCAGCATTGCAGGACTTTGTGATCATACCTCATTTGTTAGATGGGATGTCTCTGAATTGGTCTGGCATGTGTACATCGATTCAGATAAATGTTAAAGCATTTCCTTATCATCTATCAAGAAAATAACTTCTTAATTTCTCTTGTTGTATCAAATTGCTTTTTTAGTTGCCTTTACAGTAAGCACTACAGAATGTGGGAAACCTCCTCACATGCCTCACCTTGTCTGGGCTATCTTAGACGTGAAATATGGCTGCCCTGTGGTTTTTGAGTAGGCTTTTTGTTTTAAAATGCTCCATCCACAGTGTGGGCATTTGGGAATTTCTTGAGATATCACGTTTCCTAAAAGATGCACTCTAATGTTCATTAGATGTGAAAACAATCTCTCCTAAAGTTGGGATCTAAACATATCGGGTTAAGCATACCTTACTCAACCAGTTCTTTGAGTGTGTTTTGCTCTTCCACACTGAACTCACTGTTACACCTTATGACTGTTTGCTGCTCTGTTCCAACCTAATTTAAGAGCTGATTAGTCAGCAATTCTATTCACTTTAATTGTATGCACCACTCAACATGCAAAATCCAAAATATTTGTCAGCTTTATTTTCTTAAATGGGTACCTTTCATTGTCTTGAAGTCTGGAAACCTCTAAATCCTGGTGCGTTTGTTCTAGATTAAAAGATGCATTGAGAAAACGTTTGTTGTGTTAGTTGCAAAAGTACTTGCGAATGAGGTGTTTTTACCTGCTGTCATCAAATCATTTATATTTTATAAGATGTGCAGAAATACTGTGGATCTGACTAATGCTGACATCCATGCAGAGCTCACACATAAGTGGATTGCAGCTTTGAGTGCTCATCAAAAGATACAGTATTAACAGACTCCACAGCAAGTGCCAAGAAGTGATTGTGCTGAGTTGAATAGACACCTGATGTAGCAGTCTGGTGTGGTTGTCCTTATGGACGGGCCTTGATCCCAGAGCCCTGTAGTCTTTGAATACTAATTTGTAGTAGTAGATCACACGGCTGGCATCCTGGTCGTGTCACCCCAGGTAGCCTGCGCTCTTTCCAGTCTGGGTCATGTTTTGCATCAGCCAGACATTTTGTCCAAGCACGTGGGATTGTCTTGAGCCCCTGTTTCTTGCTGGTGCCTCAGTTGAAAGAGTAATGAGGAAACAGATTACAGGATTCTGACCAGAATGGATACACAAAGATGCACATGGTTGTAGCTGCGCAGAAAGCAGGTGCTTTGTCATTTGTAAGGTTCAAATCTTTTTGCTGCATGGGAAAGACCAGCTTTGCAGAAGCAGGGTGTACATGGGATCAATGGGAGGCTAATGAATTTTAGCAACCCTGATGTCTAATATTAATCGAAGAGACACGAAACTGTTGTTCACTGCTGTTTATTGCATGATTGCAATCCATAAAAGCCACAAAAAGTTGCATGTTTAGGACATACAATTTGATTGGAATTGTAATAGGCATATTTTTTTGGCAATATGTAGTGTTTGTATTCTGGGAACGGTTAATAGGAGTGTTATTAAAAGATGTACTCTGCCATTTCAAATATAGATATTCACTCCAAAAGATAGTTAAAGTAGGGTAATTCTGGTTGGAGAACATACAGATGCATGCATACTAAGGAGATGAAAAGTAAAAATATCACTGAATAATTTGTGGAGCACTCAGAAATAGTTTTCCACTAATGCGAACCATGATTGATGTCAGGATAGCTATTTTAGAGTTTAGTTCAGTGAGGGTTTTTTTTCTTTCTTGAATGCAGATATTTAAATAAGGAATTTTACTTGAGCCACAAAGGCATTCCATTCACTTTTTTTAAGCTGTTAATTTACTAACCCTTTACTAACCCTAGTAAAGCAGTCTCAGTGAGAGCCCCATGGTATAGCACAGCCCTCTTTAGCACCCTGTACAGAGGTGGCTTGGGTCCCGTGTACAAGTTCTCAGAGCAAGTAGCTGTGCACAAAGCTCTGCTCTTCTTCCACAGCAGAGGCAGCAGAATCACGCTGACCAGATCACAGCTCTCTGTGATGTATGTGTTGTGTCAGGGACTGCACTTTGTGCCAGGCTGCACAAAGCTTGCTCATTAGTATGCGACAGGCACAGAGGAAAAAGATGGGAGGCAGCATTGCCAAAAGGGAGGCCCGGAGGAAGAGGCAATGTAATATTAGACTAGAGGGGGAGAGAAAATTGATGAAATCAACTTGATCTATCCATTATTCTTGCTACAGAAGTTGGCCAATTCATTTGGAGGAGTGTCTATTTGTACCACATTTGAGTGTGTTGCATTGCCTTGAGGGGGTTGGCCTGCTTTTAAACTACTTGTTTTTCAAATGTTAACTTAAGGTTAATTAACTTCCACTAACTGACACATTCTTTCATAATGTAGGTTAAACAAATGAGTCATTAGATGACATGTCATATTAACTGCTTTTGGAGATGTGTTACAAATGTGCACCTTGCTATTTTTATCTCAGTATAATTTAAAAGGAGCCCCACGCTTCTTTGTTGCTACCCCATATTAAATAAATCCTGAGATGATTTTTGTCTTTCTTTCTCTCTTTTTATTCTTTCTTTCTTTCTTAAACAACATTCAACTCATTAGTAGCATCAGGATGTAGGAATTAATTAGAATTTTTGTGTCTTTTCTCCTCTTGGACCACTATTTTAGCAGCTTGAAAAACTCAATTCCAGACCCAAATTAACAGAATATTTGCCAGTAAATCACATATGTGATGTATAATGTTTAAAAGCCAGATAGTCCGAGACTTTCCTTTATTTTTACTGCTCATGCTGAGTTTAAAAGCTACCCAGTGGCAATATTTTGGTCACAATTCTTCAAAATTTAAATTTATGGGATCTGTCGGCAAAGAATAACAGCCCATGTGTCTTGGCAGTGATGTCAAATTTTGTATTGGTGAAGCTATAATAGGCACCTACTGCAAAAGTTATGACATGGGATAGCAGATATGACACAGGTGTTGTTAATAACATTGTGGCCCTGTGCTTTTAAGGCAGAACGGTCAGCCATGACACT
>NW_005187474.1:2357392-2398268 GCF_000239375.1 Pundamilia nyererei | reverse complement strand
TGAATGACCTTTTTAAAAAGCGATCAATGTCTTCTTTTCTGCAACATCAAACTACTGAACTCGTGTGCTGCTCCTGCATTTTATAGTCACTCACCTTTATGTTGTCGTTTTTTGGTGTGAAAAGGCCCGTTGTGCAGATTGAAAGGGAAATGCATTATAATGGTATTTAACATGAGAGGGATTGGAGCTATAAGCACATCAGTCACTATGGGCTGAGCCTAAGAAGCCATGCCAAGTTTACACACGCGCACACACACACTCTCACTCACTCTTAAGTAATCCCTTTTGATTGTGACCTAATTCAGGATTTTGTGAATGTGCTGTAGAGTGTGGGGGGATGTTATAGTGATGTAGTCCCATGAGCCAAGATATGCATAAGAGCAGCTTTGGCTCAACTCCATTGAACGCATCTTTTGTAAATTTGCTCAGTTTGGGGGTCAGCTGTATCGGGGTATATCCAGGATTATCTGAAGTGTAGGTTGAGGCAAAACAAAAACATAAAAAAACACATTTAGAGGGGTTTCATTCACACGCCAGGTTGTGCTTTACCTCAGCTTTGCTGGGACAAATGACTGTTTAGTATGGTTTTTGAGGCTTTGTGTCACTCTTAGCCTAGAAATTATTGTTTTTTAAATTCCAGGTAACATCTTGAATATGCTGTAACACTTGTGGAGTTCCCGTGCTTTGTTTTAATAGAGTAAGGGAGTCTTAAATCAGGAAAAGATCTCTTATATTTATTATTTGATTTATCGTACTTAAAGAAGGTTTTACAAGTTTTTAAATTGCCACTGCAGCTTGGCACATTAGTAAGTTTGCAGGGTTTTATTGCAACATTAATGTGTTATGATGGGTGCAGTCATGTTGATTGTGTTCTGCCACTGTCAGAGCGCCCTCCCTGTATTTTACAGTCTGATTTTTAAAGGCACGGTCACTGCGATGCATTTTAATGACTGCACAGAATTACTGTGCAATAAAAAGTTCACTGCAAAGATTGTGTAAAATGACCCCCATCAAAAAGTATAACCAGCTAGAAGATGATGAGAAGGATTTCAGAGGTCTGTAATACAGTTCATATGTGTCCTTGACTTTGATCTCCTACTTTTAGGGCAGATCAGGTAAAGGGTTTTCAAGATATCAAACCAGGATTTGCATAGTTCTGCTGCCTTTAAGCCGTTGAACTGTTGAATAAGATATAACAAGACCTGGCTTTATCTGAGTGTAAATTCAGTCTGACTGTACACTTGATGGTTAGTACTAATGCAAAGCTGTAGTATAAATGAAAATATTCATGTTTATGCAGGGCAAAAAACACGATCATTTTTATTGTCAAGAAATCTATCACTATTTTTTTTTTTAAGTCTATAAAATATAAAGAGTAGTAATTACAGTCCATGTATTCAGCATATCCATCCCATAATATCATCAATTTTCTTAATTTGCTTTCCAGTTTGGGATCATAGGGGGCCTGTCCCAGCTGTCACTGAGCGAAAGGCAGGGTACTACTCTGGGCAGGTCAAAGCTAAAACGACTGGCATGTTGAGCATGTCACCTTCAATAGGTTGAATCCAAAACGCCTGTTACACAATGAACGGCAACGGCAGACATTCACACAAACAACTGCTGTACTGAAATATAAAATGCTTGCTTTACATACAGTAAACTCATTAGAGCAGTTTATAGGATTGAACTGCTCATCTGAGTGTGAGCTGCACATTGAGGATTACAAAAGTGCTGTGTACATTAAACTGTGTTCTGGGGCCTTGTTTTGTTGAATTTAAAATCGACTTCATATTGAATTGAGTCCTTCTACAGGGCAGTGGGCAAAAGTTCTGAGAAAGATGGCCATATTACAGCATCCGTGGTTCAACTATCTCGAGTGTGGCGACACCTCTACAGCAGGTTCTCTCTAATAGCTCTATATTTCATTGAGGAAAACACCCTGTCAAAACTGACATGATGTATGACAATGACTCTTTTCACCCTTACCTTGTCCCTCTTACACTCTCATCCTCACTAATGCCTTTCGCTTCCTCTCTCCTTCTCTCCCTTTCTGTAGTTTGACAAAGCATATGCCTACAGCATCCGCCACATGTTTGGCAAAGAAGGAAAGCGAACAGACTACACCCCCTACAGTTGCATGAAGGTGATTTTATCAAACCCACCCAGCCAAGGAGACCATCATGGTGAGTTGACGGCTGTTGGAAGAAGTGGTTGGTTTGGAAACAGTAACACATTTGTGTTCGCTAAATCTTTGCAAATCTGCAGTTATAGTTTAATGTGCTTTCATGCTCCTTTATTTTCTTCCAACTGTTGAAATTCTTTATTTGCATTTTTTCCCTTTAAATAAAATCCCGCCTTATCTTTGTAGGATGTCCATTCCGTCACAGCGACCCGGAGCTGCTGAAGCAGAAGCTTCAAGTGTACAAAGTGTCTCCCAGTGGAATCAATCAGGTGGGTGCCATCTGTCCACAGTCGGTTTGTCAAATGGTTGAACAGCCCTCTAGCCACAATTCCCTTCTCTGACTGGGGACAGCATGTGGGTTATGTTTCTTCTTCAGTCTCACAAAACTCAGCCAGCAATCTTATTGGATTTATAAAAACTGTCAAAGAAATAATTTAGAAACCACCAAATAATACTCATGTTAGTAGCCAATGGCAGTTTGTCTTAAATATTGTAAATGCCCCCTGCAGAATAGAGCTTCTTTTGTTTTTATTTATATAAAGGAAACAAAACATTAATCAAAAAATTGTTGAAAAACAAATTACAACATTGTATAAAAATTACAATCATCAACTCAAATACTTGGTTCTAATTGAACAGAAATTTCTATGAACTTGTAAGAACTGTGTAGGACATGAATCAGTCTGTGTCAGATCCTGAATTTGAAATTTCCACTGAAGTCACGGGTAAGAGACAAGTGGAACCAAGATCTAGGCCATTTGCTTTTTGAAGTTTGCAAAGACTGCTAAATTTTGCCAGTGGTAGTTCACTCTTTGCAACATATTACGCTGTTCTAAACAGATTTTTCAGGTTTATTTTTAGTATGTTATTTGCAATTGGTGTTTGTTCTGGGAAAGATATTGCAGACTGAGCAATAATGCATTTCTTGCATTTCTCATGGGTTCTAATGGGGGTTCTGGGTTCTGTTTGTACAGTTATGTTTTTTTTATGTTGCCATAGTGACGGGTGACGCCCTCTCGCTGCGACGGTGTGTCCTTCCGGGGTCAGAGGACGCCCTGTGTGTTGTTGTTGTTGTTGCTGTGCGGTTGCCGCGCTGAGCACTTAGCTAGCGGCAGTGTTCATCTGCAGATGTGCTCCCTGGCTAGCTCACGGGAAGCAAGACCAAACAACACCTCTGTCTCCTCCTTGTCTGAGCTCGCCACAATATTAAACATATCAGGTCCCCATAAGGAGAATCATGTGCTAACGGCTGTCTAAATGACTCGGGTAAAGTTTGTAGCATGCATGCTTGTTGTTTTCGTCTGCTTCCACTTGTCTTTGCACTAGGATGATGTCGGCGTAAATGTGCAGTCATATTCGTTGTGTTCCCACTAGTGCTGTCAGGTTAATCTCGTTGAAATGACGTTAACGCCACAACACGGCAAATCTCCGTTAACGAGCTACCCCTGATCGCCCCGTGCGTAGGGCTAGACGGCCAACACGTTAACGAGCTAACTGCGCTAACACACTAGTTCCCACCCATGTAATTGAGCATTGCGTGGCTCATCCAACATACTGTTTTACTTTAGTCCATGACGCGCTTACCTTCAGGGTCATACGTCACATGAAAACCAAAATAATTCCAAACGCCAAATCTGAATGAGGGTGGGGGAGGTTCAATTTGCCATGTTGCAAAGAGAGCTTAACTTCTGTCTCGCTAGCTTGCCCTGCGCTCTTCCTTCTGACAATGCTGTCTGTGTTGAACGCTCAGTGGATCTGCGCTCGACAGTGCAGCCTAGGCGGAGTAGTCGAACGCAGATTCACTGAGCGCTCAACACAGACAGCATCGTCAGAAGGAAAGTTGATAAAATAAATTACAAATTTTGTATTGTTCGATACATATGCGTACCGAACCGAAAGCACTGTATCGAACGGTTCAATATCGATACGAGTATCGTTGCACATTATCACCTTTTTTGTCACACATCTGATCGGGACAAGCTAATGCCATGTGGTACAGCTTTGATTTGGAGCAGTTTTACACAGAAAGATCAGTACAGGTAAATACAACTACATATACATATTTTGAGTTTTACTGATAATAAACAGTCTTCTAAAAATTGCTGAACCCTTTCAGCGGGGAGATGGTGTGCAGATTGCTTACAAAAAAAGGTGAAAAACTAATATACAAGTCAATAATTTATGGCAATCTGTGCAGCATTTGTAGAGACGTTTGGGTATATATTCACACATGAGGTTTTGTGAATATAAAAGAGATTTATTTCTGAGAGACCAAAAAGGTAAAGATAACTAAGGCTGTAATAGTATCACGAAATGTCTTGTGAATCTAAGACGTTGTTCTATAATCCCAGAGGAACCTTCAGAAATAAACCTCACAAAATAAAAGCCTTACCATAATAACACAGCTTGTATTGTTCCTATATTATCCATCATTTGTGTGCATTTTAGCAAATGCTCCTCATATTCCACTAAGCAAACTAAAGCTCTGATAAAAACGGCAAAGTCTGACTGAAACGGTGCGTAGCTCGACACTGATCTAACCCCAGCCTCAGTGTTTAGCATGCTGGTGGCAGTTTCATGCTGGAGGCAGCCTTCAGGAATCTGGGGAATAATGAAGGAACTAATTTCAGGCAGACTCCTCAGAAGTGTCTCTCTCCTAGTGAGTACTGATAACTTGGGATTTTTCTTTTTTCAGCAGGTCACTCACCCCGAGTATGCAGTCTCACTGCACACTACAGTGGCTTTATTACCAGAACGTTGCCGTTCAGTAAAAAGTTGGGCTGCAGGCTGGGTGTTCACCCTCTCCCTTTTCCGCTTTGTAGAGCTTCAGAAGGCAAAAAAAAAATAAAAATCCCCCAAAATTGAGATCTGTAATCATTGCCACTGGTTATTCTCCAAAGAGCTGACCCAGGGCATGAATATTTAGATTAGCCTAAATATGTATGTGATCTGTTTTTATTAGGTTTGAAGAGATTTTTTGAAGGATGTATTCACTTCTGTCATGATGATTTACTAAAAAAAAGAAATGTATAAAGTCATTTTAAATAGAGGGCTGGGGAAGCAAAAATTGGCAACAGTATTCTCTGTAGAGTTGCTGTATCAGTATCTAAGGTGTAGAAGTTTAACCTCAATTTTTGTGAACTGTGCCTTTTGTTGCAGATCCTGGAGCTGGTTAAAGGAATGCACTACCAGCTGGCATGCCAGAAATACTTTGAGCTGACACACAATGTAAGTGGAGTCATTTGATGCAGGGAGTAAGCAGGGGTACCTGTGTCAGAGGCAGGGGTTTGGTCCTTGCATCTCATGCATGAAGGCTCAGGAGAGCCCCAAAACTGTCATCCCATCCATCATTAGCAGTCTGTCACAGCCGCTTAATTTTCATAGGTTTATTATAGCATTCCAATCTATTTTGCCCCCCTGTGGATGCTTATTTAATTTAAGCTGTTTTATGTGCGTGAGTCATCATCCTGTTCAGTCAGCAAAGCTAGGACTGAAAGTGACAACACATTTTCTTGTTACTGCAGATTGTTCAGGTCATTCAGCTGGAGTTTGCACACATGGATGCACTGCATTTACACAGCTTCTGGTGTAGTGTGAATGGACAGTAGAGGTTAGTTCATTCATTCTAATGACCAGCAGGGGGCAACGCCTCTGGCTTCAGGAACAAGTCAAACTTTACATCTAATCCTACCTTAATAAACACTTTAATACTGAGTTTATCCTCTTAAGCACATCTTTACATATACTTATATTACACTAAGATTAACAGCAAGGTATGAGTCAGGATGTGGCAGCTTCACGTTTGACATTTGACTCTGTGCGTAATGAGAAGATCCAGGCCTCACATGAGGCCTAAAACCACTAGCTCACAAACCAACAGGTGATTGTGTTCAGTTTCAAAAGGAAGGCATCACTACAATTAATGCTGATAGGGGAAAATGACACATTGCACTTTTAGTAAGGTAACTATTTAGTGTTATTACAAGTTCCTATCCTTATTTAAATGGACTCAATGTATACAAATGTACACTACATGAATTTAGATAGATTTTTAAAATTCAGTCTTTCTGTCAGTGATTTATATCTCTTCACTCTACTAAAGCAGTATAAACGAAACAATGGTCTGCTGGGTTTGGGATGTGAATCCCTGTGTGTATTGCTGAGTACATTAATAGTACATCTAGTAGTACAATTCAGCATGGTCTTAATTTAAACCATAGATCCATTAGCCTGTGTTTATCATATTACATGTCAATCTTAAATCTGTAGATTTCCAGGACTTTACATTCATATCTTCTTTTTAAAAAATAATGTCAATTATTTTTATTTCAATATGCATTAGAACTCTAATTTACTCTAATTTGCTAAAGATTGACTTACTTAGTCTATTTTGTGCCTTATCTTTTTGCTGCTCATTATAGGAAGATTTTTACATATTGAAAATCTTACCACTTGAAACAGTTACTACTGGTAAAATATATCTTTGCTGTCATTATTATCCGTATAATTAAGTAGTGCAACAAAATTTGATTCACTGATATAAACTGTGCTGGTGTTGAACATCTGCTCTGATGTTCCTTTTGTGGGGAATATTCCCGGGGCTATTTGGGTTGTTTATTGTTTTTTATTTAGAATTTGTGGGTCATTTGTTTAGTTAAAGTCATTACATGTACATTTATTTTCTCCAGGCAAACAAATAATAAAATAACAAACAGTATGTTTTGCAGTCATGTGTAAAATAAATTTATTTGCCTCACATGGCAATATACAGACTGAATGCACATTTTAAATTTTTATCATCCCAACAACAACAAAAATGTTAGGAGCTGACGGACTAGCATTTAGGTCTACTACTTGCAGATACCTTAAAATACTATTAAAAGGAAGGCCGGCACTCTAGTGGTTCAATAGGTACGAATAGCCAGTGAAATATCTCCTTGGTAACTGAAGATGCTGACACGCTGTTTGGGTATTTTAAATCATTTACTTTTTCCACAATGAAATGTTTTGAAAACATCAATCAAATTACCTAATTATTTAAAAAAATCACAGAAAAGGTCACAGAAAGAGAATTTGTATTCCATCCACTAATTGATTAATGGGTTTTTTACTCATCATGAATGATTTTGACATTTTTATTTCCTGAAAGGCCATTTCATCTTTTCACTGTGCTCCGATAGAATAGTTAGCAGGTGACTTTGGGCACTAATGTGGCTGTGAAAGCCTCCTGTCCTCATTAGTAAATCGTTAGTAAATTAGTAAACCATTGCACATCCCCCTTACTGACAGAGATGCTAAATGACTGTCTTATAAAAGGTGACATTTTATTGAATCAGTCAATCATTGCCCTAGCAACCTGCCACTTTTGTGAAAACTAAACCTGCTGTTCTTACTATCTCCTGACCTTCCTTCTCCTGTGGTTTCTCTTTTTCTTATTAACAGATTGAAGACTCATCTTTCTCACTCAATCACCCTAACCAGTACTTTCTGGAGAGCCAGAAACTTCTGGGTGGAGGCAAGGACATAAAGAGAGAGATGGATGCTCCGCAGAGGTCACAGGAAAACTCCGCCTCCAAAGGATCAACCGGAACTCAAGAGGTGGCAGCAAACACCTCCCAACATTTGGCCGAGATGACAGAAGATTTGGAATCTTTCTTTCAAGAGGCCTGATTCTCAAATGTTTAAATACACATACAAATAATTCTGTATCTCTGGACATGCTCTGAATTCTGCTGAATCTTACAAATTCCCTAAACTGTTGTATTAAGTATTAAAGTTGAAAATCTGTCTTTCAGTCTTTTAATTCCAGCATAGCAGACTTTGGGAGAAAAAGTGAAGAAAATTAAAGGAGTGCACCACAGTGCTCATGGAAAGGAAAAATAGAAAGATTATGACCAAAAATAACATTAAAAAAATCTATAATTGAAACAGTAAGCTTTTGTATTTTGTCTAAAAATGTTTTTTTTCTATTTTCTTTATTGCGGGTTTTGATTCGACCTTTCAAAAATTCACACAGACGTTTCTTTTTTTCCGCTGTATGATATTCTTTGCTCACATGTCCGTGATCCTGCATTTATTTCTGCCTAACCATGCGTTAAAACTGCTCTCTTGGTTTGTTTTCCTTCTTTGTTTTTACTCTGGTCTGAACTCAGATGGCTTATATTCTCAGTGCACAGTATTTTGGCAGAGACATGGTTTGGGGGGTGATGACTAGAACATTTCCCAGCTGTCTCAAAAACAATGTCATTGTATTTGCTGGCAGCAGTATGGATGAATGGTGGCAGGAGGGCGGATGAAAATAAACAATTTCCACACTTGTATTATGCTGCCTTGGAATATTGCCTCCTAGTGCACAATGCAATTTATTCAAAGCATACGTGGTCAAGAGATATTTCCTCACTTTCCTCTTGAGCCTCAGTTCAATAATTTGTTTAAAAAATAAAAAGGTGGCTGTCTAAAAGTCTTAACCTTTTTGTGCTGCTGTGGAATTAGCAACACAGACTCCTCCAATCTCAGTTCTTTAGGAGGTACAGTTTTGTGCTCTTATCTCCCCTCATACTATGCACTTTACCAGACTGCTAACTTTGGATCCAATTAGAGGGACAGCAGTGTTAGTTTATGAATGTAAATGCATTTTTCAGGAGGCTGGAGGAAACATTTGGGTCATTTTGTGGAAACCTCAATCTGTAATTTAATCATAGATGAATTTAAGCCAAATGTCCCTGATGATGACCAAAACATAATAATTTGTACCATTAATGCACATTTCTGTTTCACGACTTCCTCTGGCATATGCAAAGCATCCTGCATCAGTGTCTCTCACTTTAAACATCAGAGCGCCCGAGCTGCACATGGCTGGAATTAAATTAGGTCTTAAAATCCAAGCATGGTGCTTGACATGGAGAGGATTTATTCAGTGTAATAAGGCAACTGGATAACAGTGCACAGCCGGGCTGCTGTCAGCAAGAGACCCTTGATGTTTAATATTTGGTGGAGCATGACTACATCTGACAAAGCTGGCACTTTCTTAGACTGTGGGCAGGCACTTGACTAGGACTGTTTATCTCCTTCAAATGGATTTACAATCATTAGTCATGAACTTGCTTTCGTTGTGTGATTTCTTCTCTTCCTGTAGTCATTACATGGACCAGGGGTGTACTGTGGGGATGGTGCATTACGCAAAGGGTGAGAAACATAATCCAAGACGTAATCGCAGCATTTGTTTCAGAAGCCTCATATGGAAAGTGACGTCCATGCCTTTACTGCGGCTTTGTGAATGCACTGCAATCTGGAAAATCCCCAAGTTCATCTGTTTTCCATGCACAGGCAAATAATATTGACTAACACTTAAAAAATTTAAAGAGGCACCTTGAGCTTAAACTATGAGCCAGTTACAGAAAACATAAAAAAAATTACTCAATTGTTATTTGTTGGGATGTGAAAGAGCACCACAGCGAATCAAAAGGTTATTCATCAGTGGTAATGATTACTTCTCTGACTCTATTGTTCGTTTCTGCTCAGCGCATGATGTATCTTTTTGTCCTAATGCAGCATAATTTTACCCAGGGGACTAAATTTGCAGCAGTGTCATTTGTTATTCAGTACGCCTCACCAGAGGCAGCTCTGGTTAATTTGGAGATTTGCGTGCACGTAGTTTATTTCTTTTTAAGGATTAGATAGCATCTAATAATGCATACTTGTACATCTCACCCTTGAGCTGTATTAAAATTAGCAAAATGTATTTGATAACTGTCTCAGTCCTTATTTCAGATCGAATAAATGGTTTGCAGTCATTACGGAGTGTTAGCTTTTCAGTGGGAGGATTTGGCAATGTTTAGTTCTTTTTAAATGAGCCAGCATCCTTGTTTTTTCTCCTTCAATCTAAAAAGTTTGAGCTTTTCTAGAAAAAGCCTGTTGCAGGTTAAGTTAGTGAAATCTTGAGGTGAATGAAGGCCTGTGATAGTCTGGAAACCTCTCCAGGGTTTACTCTGCCTAGCTCCAGTGACAGCTGGATAAGCTGGAGGTCCCCTCACTCCCAGTTAAGCAGGTGATTGATGGATGGATTTTTAGTTTGGTGAGTTTAAAGTCATGTACTTGATGCTGCTTTTTCCCTCTTTCTTTATAGTGGAAAAAATATAAAAATCTGTCTTTAAAAAAATGGAATTGGAAGGTTCATCATGCACTCAGTCGCTGCTTTGACTGCGAAACCATTTCCACAAGACCATGAAATGTGAGTTAGAGCTACGAAAGAAAAACAGCTACTGAGTGAACTCTTTAAACTCAATTTAAAAGAACTAAAGATTGTTTTGTCAAAGTTGTCGTTCATTATGTAAAACTGAGTCAGTGAGCCGTTCTGCATGCAGTGGTGTGTAAGATGTTTGCTGAGATGTAATGTTGTTATTACTTAGTTTTACTTCAGGGCACATTTTAGCTTTGAATGCTGAACTGACCAATACTATATTTGTTAATAAGCTTACTCGCCTGCCACTTTGTTGGGTGCACTTGCTGGGTTGGATTCCCTTTTGCCTCAGAGCTTTGTAGCATAGATTAAGAAAAGTGCTGGAAAATTGTTCAGGTCTTGTGTGACAACAACACCACGAAAGCAGCCCAAACTGTTGATTCATGTTTTCAAGCTGTTTACGTCAAATTTTGATCTTAACGTCTAAAAGTTTCAGCAGAAATTAAGGCTTCACTGACCAAACGATGCAATATTCTATTGTCCATTTATAATGAGACTGATGCTGCACAGTTTCCTGATTTTAGCTGGTGGGAGTGGCACCTGGTGTGGTCTTCTGCTACTGTATTACATGTACTTCACGGTTTGATGTGTTGTGAGATGCTCTTGTGCATACCTTGGCGGTAATGAGTGGTTATTTGAGTTGCTGTTGCCTTCCTATTAACTTGAAGCAGTCTGGTTATTATACTCTTGCATCAGCAAGACATTTTCACCCAGAGAACTTTCACTCAGTGAATATTTTTCCATTTTTCTGAACAATCTCCATAAAGCATAGAGTGGGAATCCCAGCAGATAAGCAGTTTCTCAAAGCCCATTTGCCACCAACAACCATTCCACTTCATCTGGTCATTTGAACATGTCTAAATACCTCAATTGGCAATTTTATTTATATAGCACATTTCATCATATGAGAACTTGATGTACTTAATATGGAACAAGAAGACATTAAAAAAATGCCACAGAGCAGCGAAAACAGCAAAGGGGAACAACACCTGCTAACTGTAGACACGTGTAATTGAAATGGTCTGTTTTTGAATGTACACACAGATATAATTGATCTCAGATCAGCAGGCAGCCTTTTGCAAAGAACAGGACCACAATAACTGAAAGCACTTTCAGCAGACGGAAATCTGATTCTGGGAACAATTATAAGATCTGAATCTGATGACCTGAGAGGTCTGACTGTGTTGCAGCCAGTGAGCAAGTCAGAGATTGAGAGCTTTGTGAACTAATATAAAACATTTTAAAGGTAAGTCTAAATTGCTCTAGGAGCCAATCAAGTTCCTGAAGATGCCTACAGCTGATTTGGGGATTCCTGCAAACAGAGCGTTACAATAATTTTACCACTTGGTCTACATGGACCAATTCTCAGAGACACTTCGAAACAGTAATTAACCTTGGATATATTTTTTAAGTGATAGAAAGCAGTTATGGTGACCTTATTGATGTGATTATCAAAACTTAGATCAATGTCCAAAATGATGGATGCCGAGGTTCCCGACTTGGATGAAACAGATGATAGATATGAACTTATGTGTGTATGTTTGCATTAAGTTTCAACCATGTGGTTGGCTGATTAGATATGTGTCAACGAGCAGTTGACTAGGTACAGTTAGACGCAAATATTTTTTACACATTGACACAAGTTTAGGTTGTTTTTTTTGTTTTGTTTTTTTACCTGTTTACTGAAACGTTCTTAACATGTGCCACCCTCTATTTAATGGGACCAAAAGTAACTGGACAATTGACTCAGACTATTTCATGGGCAGGTGTGGGCAATTTCTTTGCTATGTCATTATCAGTTAAGCAGATAAAAGGCCTGGAGCTGATTTGAGGTGGGTTGCTTGCATTTGGAAGATTTTGCTGTGAACAGACAACAACTCTCCATGCAGGTGAAACAAGCCACCATTAAGTGAAAACAGAAGAAAAAAAAAAAACATTGAGAAATTGCTAAAATATTGTGAGTGGCAAAATCTACAGATACATCCTGAGAAAGAAAGAAAGCACTGGTAAACTCGGCAAAAAGAACTGGATGTCCAGTGGAGACAACAGTGGTGGATGATCACAGAATAATTTCCATGGTGAAGAGAAACCCCTTCACAACACTCTCCAGGAGGTAAGCGTATCGATCCAAGTCTCAGTAAAGTTCAGTTCTGGAAATAGTATGAAGAAGGCATGGAGCAGCTCATGATCCAAAGCATACCACATCATCTGTAAAACACGGCGGAGGCCATGTGATGGCTTGGGCGTGCACGGCTGCCAGTGGCACTGGCTGTTTATTGATGATGTGACACAGAACAGAAGCAGCCGAATGAACTCGGGCATACATACAGAATTACTTTACTGTCTGCTCAAATCCAGCTATATGCAGTCAAATCGATTGGGCAGTGTTTTGTAATACAGATGGACCCAAAACATACAGCTACAGAAACCCAGGAGTTTATTAAACAAAAGAAGTGGAATATTCTTGAATGGCAAAGTAGTCACCTGATCTTAACCCAGCTGAGCATTTCACTTGTCGAAGACTAAACTTCGAACAGCAAGACCCACAAACAAACAGCAACTGAAGGCTGCTGCAGTAAAGGCCTGGCAGAGCATTACAAAGGAGGAAACCCAGAAGCTGGTGATGTCCATGAATTCAAGACTTCAAGGGTTTTCAACCAAGTATTAGAAATGAATGGAAATTTATATTTTCACTTATTTCATTTTTCCAATTACTTCTGAAGCCCTGAAATTCAGGCATTGTGTTAAAAAAATGCTTCAGTTCCTCACATTTGTATGCAATGTTTGTTCAGCTCACTGAATTAAAGCTGAAAGTCTGGACTTGAACTGCATCAGAGTTGTTTTATTTAAAAGCCAAACGTTAGCTCTGTCCAAGTATTTCTGGACCTAACTGTATATCTAGCCATGTGGCTACTGTACAGCCTATTTAATACATTTCTAAAATGTCAAGATAATGAAAAACAAGACGTAACCTGACCACAGTGTTCAAACTGATCAAGGTAGTTGGTTTTATTAAAAGTGGATCTATTACATTTTCTTTCTAGGTCACTATTGCTGATATACTAGAATTGCTTTGCACAGTTTAAAACAGTACAGCCACAGCTGTGTGCCTGGCTGTACTTTACCCGTCAAAGAAAGGTAAGGATATCACATCTCTTTGACATCACACATCCAAGTGAGTAAACTATTGGACTGTAAACTGTGAGAAACCATGTTCTGAGCTGTCTGTAAATTTGCTGATCTAAAATTTGAAACTCTGGTCATGTTTTAACAGGAGCATCCATCACTGTAGCAGTATATGGCTGATAAAGACCAATAAAAAGGTCTAATAAAAGCTCTTTAAGCTTCTTTAGGTTTGTTGTTAAGTGTATCTGTGTGTAAATATGAATGTAGTTTTATTTAAGCATCTGATTCCTGTGGTTTCCCAATAAACCTAAGTGGTATAATCCAAATATTGAAGGAAAAAAAAAAGAATATTCAGAGTCTGTCCTCCATCTCAAAGCCCTTCTGAAACATATAAAACAAACATTGTTTGGGTGTTTACTTTTCTGGCAGACAAACTATTTCTGTAAAAAACAAAATTGCTTCCATCCACTAACAGCAGCTAAAACGACTGATGTGCCACACAACCAATCGGGAAAATATTTTTTAATTTTCAACAACTTCACTTCCCCGTGAGCGCTCATATGACTCACTAATAATGGAGACACTTATTAAAGAAATTGCCCTGCTAGATTAGTTTGCAAAGTTGAAGGCAGTGGCTGTACAATTGTGTTGCAGTTTGTTGCAAGACCGATAATGGAAATTTCTATTTAAAGTGTTTTTTTTATTACTAAGCACAGTTTTCAACATTTAGAGCTTTGATTACATTTCTGTTTGATTTTCATCGTTCAGAGTATTTTAATCATCCGGAGCATGCAGTAAAGTTCACAGGACTCAGTTTATGAGTCAATGTTTAATTCAACCAGATTTAAATTCTTTCAGTATCCTCATTTACCTGCTTGTTTTTTATGGTAGCTGTTTGGAAATGATTCTCCAGGCCTCTGGAAGTCTTCTGGAATTCTACATTCTACTAAAACATGTCCTCATTTGGTGTTTTGATCATGATGGTGGAGAATGGCAACAGGGTGCCCCAAAATCTCTCATAGGCCTTTCTGGGTGGATGATGGTGATTGCGAATGCTGTAGCATACGGCACTCATTATTTTATACTTCTCAAATCATTTAGTGATGTCTTGTGTCCTGTGTATGGGGAATTATTGCCCTAGAAAACCACTAGAATAGAAATGATTTTTTTGTGTGTGCACAGACTGAGTCATGGTAAAAAGAAAGTACACCCTCTTTAAATTGCCAATCCCAAGTACAGCAGCAAATCTCCATCAGAGTAGCTGAAAAAGGGGAAAAAACCTCAAGGTGCAATGGCCCAGTCAAAGTCCAGACCTCAACCTGATTGAAATGCCGTGGAGAGAGCTGTGCATAAACAAATGCCCATAAACCTCAATGAACTGAAACAATGTTGTAAAGAAGAGTGTGCCAGTATTCCACCACAATGATGTAAGAGGCTGATAAACCCACAGAAAACCATTACTTCAAGTTATTGCTGCTAAAGGTGGTTCTACAAGCTACTGAATCATGAAGTGTACTTGCTGCTTCTTCATTTTAGCTTCGTTTTAGTTAAATAAATAATGACACTGTGTAATATGTATGGTAATGACTAGATAATTTTTATTATGTCCTGATATGTAAAACCTTAGAAGTGAAAGATTGTACTTTCTTTTGGTGGCTTTAAATTAGAGGAGAGCGGATCGATCCGAATACTGATGCTACGGATACCAACGCACAGCACAATGTTAAGAAGTGGGCAACAAAAAGGCCTCAGTAGAAGAAAGAAAAAGTTCTAATAGTGACGAGTAGAAAACCACCAAACTCACTTAAAATAGAGTACACAAGGTTTATTTTTCTTTCTAAGCAGAGTAGAGGAGTGAAGGCTTAGTTTTGGCCTGGAATTCAAGAGCTGAAGCCACCACGGTTACAAACAGGAAAAGGTCTGCATCTTCCCGACAAAGGCTTTTTTACCCACCTTGATAGGCTTTGCATTAGTAGGGAGTACGTTTTCACAGCAGGTCCTGGGAATACAACTCTAAAGCTCTTCTCCTCCAGGTCGTGAGCGATTTCTTCTGGTTGGCCACCCCCTAATTACAGAGTAGGCTTAAACTCCCTAATACACAGGTCCAACAAACCAGCAGCTTCCAATCCGGTCTTTTATCACAACAAATCCATATAAACCCAAATTAAAACAAATCCTCCTTCCAGTAAAATTTTATTATTTTAGCAGCTAAACCATCCAGGCCAGGTTAAAACTATTGTCCTTTAAAATGCCTTTTTCTCTCACCAGCTTTAAACGTGTCCTACAACATACTTCCTTCCTGTTTCTGCCTTTCTGTCCTATTTATAGAGAAGGGCCCAAATCCACACCAATCAACTACTCTCAGTACTCAGCTGGACTAGAGTGGAATCCCCACTCCCACATGGGTGTGGCTTATATTTCACACACAAACACAAAATACAATTATTGAACTGGAAAATAATCCTAAACCAGTGTTTACAGTGAGATTCTTTCAATTATCCCACAACGACTAGTTAAAAAATGCATTTTACTTTGTTTTGATTTTTTTTTGTCACATTTGTAGGTGTTACACACCACATGTCTTTGTCCGTGCACCTGTTGGCATCGTTCCACTGATCTAAATGTAGAGAACCGAGAGTGTCCGTTACCGTCTCTCGGTGTCACTGCGTGGTATTGATTGTAACACCAGATGGAAGCATCAGTTACACTCCCATCAGCATTTTCTCTCATTCTTGTGAATCCTGGCAATTCTTGCAGTGCTGTAGAGTGTGATGTTGGGCTCTAAATGATCATTTAAGAAACAATATATTTGCCATCGAGATTGTTCCCAAACACTAAATTAGCCTCGAGATGTGACAAAACTCTTGATTGCAAAACTGGACACAAAACCACCTGCAGCTGTATGTAAATGCATCACTATTCCTGCGGGTGCTGTCTCATTAACCTGACAGATGTGTGAGTCTCTTCTCATGCGATTAACTTCGCTCGCAAACTCCGCGCTCCTTCTAAGCCTTACCTGCAGCCACGTTGTCGCTTCGTGTTGGACAAAACCCGTGAAAGTGGTGCGTTAGTTGCTCTAAACATCCCCTTCGCTCCTGCAGGAATATTTTAATCAGCAGCAGCACGCATGCGACTTGGCTTTACGCTTCTTCGTATTGTTCTGGATCAAACGGCTTGGTAAACAGTGACCATCTATTTCCGCCCCCAAACACTACAAAGTTTGCTTAACTGAACGTACATTTACATTTTTCTTCTCTCTCCCTCTTTCTTTCTCTAGTTATTTTTCCCCTGAGTTATTTGAGCTTTGAAGGTTGGATTTAATGAGATCATATTGTGCATCCATATTTGACTTGAAAATGACTTAGATCTTTGTTTACAATGCTTTCCTTCGTTTTGCTTGGGTGCATGTTCTGCTTGGATTATTATAAACACACGACTGTAGAAATAATCACAGTATAAGTTTGAGCACCTTTAAATTTTCAAACTCGCTTTGCTTTCTCTCAGACCGCATCAGTGACTTGATAAGTAAAATATGTTATCATCACAAGAGGGAGTAAAAAATTTTTTTTGTAAAAATAAATGGCTTCTTATCTAATAGAAAGCTAATTAGAGTGTTTCTAAAAATCAAACTATTCCTTTAAGTAAAAACACAAACTTTTTTTTAAAAATGCGTTTGCGGCCTACTGCAAATATCTGATGATAACTCATCTATAATTGATTTTGGTTTAAATTAATTCTCAGAAACTCCCACTTGAATTTAAATGTGATGTCTGTATTGAATGGCTGCTGTTTCTCCACAGGAAAAAAAGAAGAAGAAGAAGCTCCCTCACGTCTTCCTACTACCAGTTAAGTGGATTCTGTCACACATATTAAAACCAAATCTGCAGCAGAGTGTGACACATCAAAGGGGAAATGGGAAGCGAACCCCCTTGTTAATGGAGGGAATTGTGGAAGTGGAGACTGTGAGATGTTGGGGCGACATAATGGCACTGACAATCAACCAGCTCTGTGCCCATCCCTTTTCCCTGCAGGGGGATGTTGGTGGAGACGGAGAGCTGGAGCTTGTTGATGCTTCGTGAGCTGACACTGAGTTAGCAGTCTGAACAGACAGTAGATAAGAAACTGAAAGATGGGCAGTGTGAGGGGGGGAAGAAAGAGTTGGGAGCAATCTCCTGGATTGTCTCTTTGACGTTGATAAATTGAGGAGCCAGATCTCGCCAATCCACCAGATTGCCCCCTTGAGATTGAATGATACAAAAGAATTTTTTTTGGCCCTTTATTTTTACTGCGGATAACCTCCTTAAGGGGGTGTTACAGTAAGATAAAAACACTGTCAAAATGTATTGTTTCTTAGCTGTTCAATTCAAATCTAAAGCCTGCTTTAAGATGAAGACCTTACACGATGTATCCCTTTGTAAGTTCCTGAAGGCAGGCTGGTTTAACCGCTTCGCTCATCTCTGTAAACTGTTGTCAGGCACATTTTGGGAAATGAGATAACAGAGGAATGGTCTTTGCTGTCTTCTCAAACATGGTTAGTTATAAAAAGAAAATGAATGCCATAAAGTGAAACATCAGTATATTCTAAAATTGGTAAGTTTGTTTTTATTCTCTCAAAAGCACTGCATTCATCACTCAGAGAACAAACCATCCTTTGGGCCGTGGAAGTTGACACAAATTATTCGCTCCATTAAATCACACCTGCCGTTGAACATTTATTAAAAAATAAATCTGTTTTGAAATAATCTCAGCCAGAGCGGGGGTGGGGTGCAGGAGCTCACCTCTCTCTCTCTCCCACAGCTGCATTGGTTAATCTCCTCCTTGTAGTTCATAGCCTCGGCACCCCTCGGGGAGGTGGGATTTTTTTTTGCACTACTCACATGCATGTTTCATCTTCACAGGGTCTGAAGCAGCACTCGCTATAGAGAACTGCAGTTTTCCCAGGCCCCATAATTGTCTGTAGTTTGATGTCTTAGCTGGTCAAGACCTCACATGTGTGCCAGCAACTTCAGAGAGAGCTACAAAAAGATACCTTTTTTTCTTCTCCTGAATTACATCAGTGTGACCCTACAGCATAATTCCAACACCAAACACACACTGACTAATGACTCATATTTTTCACCCGCAATGGAATCTATGTCATACTTAGCTTTATACATGAAAATGTGTACATCACAATCAAATCAGGCTCAAAACCTACAGAATTGAGCTTTTAAAGTAATCCGTCAAGTGCCTGCATTCAGGCTAAGAAGTATTTTCTGTTAAAGGCCTGTTAACATTTCCTTGCCATTCACACATCATGGTTGAAAAGTAAGTCTGCAGAGAAAAACTGAGAGAAATGTTAATTCAAAATGCCAGAGAGGCTCTGTGTGCAGTTCCCGTATAGTTGGCTTTTCTTCGATCCTGAAAATGATGTGAAAAACATTCACTGAGACAAAGTGCTAATACTTCCCCGAGGGTTCCCTCGCTGATAAGGTGAAGTCAATGTAAGCTTGTAATCGATTTCATCAGCTTGCTGCAGCAACCCTCAGAGCATTTTAGTAAAGAAATGCAGCAGTGAAGGGATAATTCAGTAATGCGTTAACTGTGACTTGGGAATGTTGTTTCTGTCTGTGATTATATTAAAATTAACCTTTGGTTACATAGAGGCCTAAGTAAGCCTATATAGTTAACAGACAATTAAAAAATATCACATTGTTAGTGACTGGTGGGTATTTGCTGTCAGAGCCGCCTTAATTCTTTCAACAAGGTGCTGGAAACATTCATGAGAGACTTTGGTCCATGCTGACATGAAAGCATCACATAAGTGCTGCAAATATGTCAGAGGCACATTCATTAAATGAACTCCAAAGGCGCCCTGTTGGATTAAGATCTGATGACTGTGGAGGGCATTTGCTGAAGGAACCGGTTTGAGAATACCTGAGCTTTGTGACATGGTGAGTTATCCCGCTGGAGCCATCAGATGATGGGTACGCTGTGGTGATAAAGGGATGAACATGGTCAGCAACAATTCTCAGGTAGGTTGTGGCTTTTAAAAGACGCTGGTAGTAAAAGCTTTCACGTTGTTTACGCCAAATTCTGACCCTGCAATCTGAATGTCATAGCAGAAATCGAGATTCAGTAGTCAATAGGCTTAATAGTCAATGTTTTTCCAATCTTCTGTTGTCCAGTTTTGCAAATTGTAGCCTCGGTTTCCTGTTCTTGGCTGACACGAGTATCACCCACAGTTGCCTGCTGCTGCTGTAGCCCATGTGCTTTCATGGTTTGGTGTGTTCAGAGATGCTCATCTGCATACCCTGGTTGTAAAAGTGGTTATTTGATTTAATGTTGCCTTCCTATCAGCTTGAATCAGTCTGACCGTTATCCTCTGATCTTTAGCATTGGCAAGGCATTTTCACGCATAGAACTGCTGCCCAGTGGATATTTTCTCTTTTTCAGACCATTCTCTCTGAACCCTAGAGATGGTTATGTGTAAAAATCCCAGTAGATCAGAACTTTCTAAAATACTCAGACCAGTCCATCTGCTAACAACAACTGTGCCACTTCATCAGGTCATTGTGAACGTGTCTGCCTGCATAAATGCAGATTCTGGCTTATAGCTCATGAAACTCAGAGAGATCAATGAAAAATAAATGCTACACGATACAGAAATTTCTAAATTCTGAAATGTAAGTTCATTTATACACTCAGAACTTGATCGGGGCTCCTGTGCCACAACTTACTGCATCACTATGGTGTGGCATGAAGGTGTTACTTTAGCCTTCCTTTGATAATGGCCTTCAGCTTGTCTGAACCTTCTATAGCAATAACCCAGTATGACCTGAACCCCCATAATGTATCATTGGGTTTTGTTTGGCCAATTAAGCACAGTGATAGCATGGTCTTCAGTCATTTAATGGTAAGGTTATGAAAAGAATGAATTTTTCCACAGCATTTTATTGCTTTGAGATGCATTAACCTACAGTAGCTGGGGAGTGGTGAGTACGTATGGCTTCTACAGGTGGATGTTTACTGGAGTGGTGGAGGGCAGTAAATTTAACATGACATTTTGCAGCTTATGCAGACAATAACATGGAGAGAGTGCGTTTGATATATGATGTGAGGCCACATATCTATGAATCAGTACTGCTCTTTGCCTCCCGAGTTTGCAGGCTTTGCTCTATACATGCATATGTGCTTATTCTAATTTCCTATAGGAAATTAGAATCAACTTCTTGCCAAGAGCAAATTAAGCGAGCTCACTAAAAAGCAAAACGAGGCAAGGGAAAGAGAAACGTATGAATAAATTCTATTAGCACAGAAATTGTAATTTATTTTAACAACTGGCTGGCTTTTGTACCCCGCATTTTAACTAGCAGCATTATTATTTTTTGATTCAATAAGTTACATAATTGATCATCTTTTACCACATTTTCTCCACGTTGGACACGTGCTAACAGAATATGTGTGTATATATGTTATGTTTAGGTTATGCAGGGGATTTAATATGCATGGACCTACAAAAACAACATTTAGTTCGGAGTGATTATGAGCATGCTCGTACTGCACACACTAATTGTCAGCTCAGTGTTGAGACATATAAACTTTTAGCATTAGCTGAAGCCATCACTGAACGCCCTTTCCTGAGATGTGGCACATCTAATTTTCCTTGTTTGGCTGTAAAGAGTTCCCTGTAGGAAGTGCAGACTTGTCATGTGCTCGCCATTAAAACACCCAGGGACAAAAAGACTCAAACATGACTTTGACTGCATCAACGGCTGAATCAATTGTTGGCTGTTTTTATGTGGGCCTCATGAATCACCTTGCCCTCCGAGCAATAGTTGTTGTTTACTTTTGCCTTCCAGATCAAAATGAACAACTGTGTGTTATTTCCAAAGCTGCGAAAGAAAACACAATGAAGGCAAAACAAAAGGGTTTCATTGGGGACATCTGTGACTCTGAATCCTGACAGCTACATTACAGTGTTGCCTGTTGGAAGCATTTATCCAACAGTGTTACCCATGGGTGTATGCGCAATATTAAAGAGCTGGGAGAAAAAAAAAAGATACCTGCTGTGGCTTCATTTTTTACAATCTTGAGTAGTCTGTCAGCTAATTGGACTTTTGGGTTT
This sequence comes from Pundamilia nyererei, assembly GCF_000239375.1. Taxonomy (NCBI): domain Eukaryota; kingdom Metazoa; phylum Chordata; class Actinopteri; order Cichliformes; family Cichlidae; genus Pundamilia; species Pundamilia nyererei. The sequence continues at coordinate 2,376,614 of NW_005187474.1, read as the reverse complement.
TTAAGACTAGAATAGCCCACCTTAAATGAGAAAAACTCCAATAAAATCTACACCATGTATAAAAGAATATCTAATGGTTATATATTCATGCTGTAACAAGCAGCAGTGAATGAGATGGGAAAGAATACAGAAGATCGGGATAATAAGCAACAGCTGAGGGTTAACCTGAAGCTCCCTTTCAGATAAGTGAAAAGGCGAAATATCACATATTTACACAAGCTCGCAGGGCAGAATCAAAGCACTGACTTTTTAATACAGGATGACAGGAAATATCCATCTGTATTAGTAAAACTGCACTAATTCAGACTGGATGTTAAACACAAAGCATATCTGTTTCTAGTAAAAGACACGAGATATGAATCACCTGCCATCATTAGACCACGCGCCATATTCAGGCACAATTTATCCCGTTTATCCACTATATGTGTTTGTGGTCTGCAGCAGCTCAGTTGCCAAGGAAATATTAGATATTTTTACATAAATATTTGTGATCTTAAACAGGAGATGTATGCAGAAGCTTACAGCTGTCTACATTATGCATTAAAAACACTCACTGGGAACAGATGCAGACATCGGTGTTTGCTTTAAGACATTATTCAGTGAGAACTGGTTTTATTTTTAATAGAAAGAGACTCGAGCAAATTCCGATGGGATCCAAAATTTACTTAGAAAATAAATTTTTTTTTAGAGGCACTTCTTGTGTTGCTTTATTCCTTTTATAATGGAAGCCTTTATTATTTAATATACACTGCGGTGAATTCAGCCGGCACTATACTGTATTTATGAAGGTGTGGAAGAGCAGTTCAGTTCACTTCCTCCTTAGTTGATCCATGTGCATAGTGCAACATAATATGTCAAAGCTCATCATCTTTCTAAAATTACTGCAGCTCTAATGAGTTAAGGGGGCGGGCTTTGGTGCTAGAAGGAAGCTAAGAACAGCTATGGTAGTCGTCTTACAGTAGCACACACCTACTGTCACCTGGATCCCAGCCTGCTGTCGCAAGGCCAGAGAAACAACATGAAAATGATCAAAACACATCCAGGGCTCTAACTCTGCACACCATTTCATCACAAGCACTACACTGGTGAGGAGGCTCTTTTAGACTCTGGTGATTATAAGCCCTCGTTTTCTATTCTGGCTCATCAAACCAGCTGTCTAAACAAAGCGGAGTTTGCTCAGGTAGCCGTTCTTGGATAGAGGAAATGCTGTGCGTGTGAGAATTATCACCATGCTCTGTTTTGCATCATTGAACATTTCTGGGTACTCGCCTAGATCCTGACCCACTTTGGTGTCTTTGTGTTTCCGATATTTAGATCAAGTGATTTTTTTCAGGAAGATAAATGCCATGCTGTCTGACTGACTCTGTGGAGTCTATGTCATCGAGCGAATGAATTAAACAAATGTCAGAATGAGGGGGGTGGTGGATATTTTGACGAAGCAAGTCTGCTGTTCATCTGAGCGGATTCACAACACCCCTTTCCACCCGAAAAGATAACACAAAGACGAACACCCGCATCAAATTTGAGTCGTTAAACCTGCGAGCTGTTTGACTTGAACACATCGCGAGAAGGTTTGGTGCGACTGGTTTATGAGGCAATCGATTTATTGTTTTGTAAATCAAATACGAACACACAAATCCAGAAAGAAGACAGTCGTGAACATTTATTTGAATTGTAGGGAGCTTGTATTGCTTCTATCAATCTCAAGCGTTAATCACCGTGAACCATATGTAGAGCTGGAGACAGCACCGTTCATTATGACTACCACTTTGAAAATGACAAGAGGTGAGCTGTGACTGGCTGCTGGAGTGTATTGTGGAGGCAGTGACGGGTCGGGCCCGTAAAGTAGCTTTGACACTTGGCCAGAACGCCAGCAGTGGGCTCGACTTATTTAATGAACTAACATGTTCGTGTTGGCAGCCCTAACTGAAGCATTTATTAGAGAGCTGGGAACAGACACAGGGTGCACTCAGGTTGGTAATGACAACAGCCACCAAATGACAGCACCTTTAAATAAAATAAGGTGCAGTCGTGTTGAGACTTTTAAAAAAAAAATATATATATATTTTCACTTTAGGCCACAGCAAAATAAAAGAATACTGAACAGAAGTGACATTACGCCAAAAGTGCATTTCAAATATCAAAAATAAATGAATGGGACTTTTCAGCTCCAAAAACAGGAATCCTAGTTTTCTAACGTTGGGAGATTTTTACAGGTCAAAACTAAATAAATAAATAAAAGTCTGTATATATAATACACATGTAGTCTAAAGGGCGTAAGCATACATAAAAACATTTAAAAAATATATTGTCCACCAGGAGTGTGACCTGCTGTCTTCTTAGTGCACAGCAACCTGTAACACAAATAGAGCAGAGGTAAATGGACTTGTGTACTGCTGGAAAAAAAAAAAAAAACTGATAAAAGTGAATAGTTGAAAAGCATTTTACAGGTTTGCTTTTTTGTAATATTCTACTTTCTTGGCAAGAATTGGATGAGAAGATTGATACTATGGTTGTGCTGCTACTCTAATTATAAAGCCTAGAATAAAAACTGGATTTTCCCAGTCAATCCTAGTCAATCAACCTGAAAATCAGGGAGGAAGGTCTTCTGAAGCTCACTAGTAGATTGAGTTACATAGATAGAGATATAGATAGCTTGCAGAATTAATGAAGAAATAGACTAAGTTAACCATTTTCTGCCTGTGTGGCATGGACCCTCTTTATCAGACTCTGAAATATGAATGAATGTTTCCCAAAATGTCAAATGATTCTTTTCTTTCTATACATCAATGAATGGAGCTATTCATGTGACAAACATGTAGTCGTGTCGTGTGAATGGATTCTGATTTGTATGACAGATGACACTTGTGTCCTTGGTGTGTAGCTGTTTGTTTGTTTATGCGGAGAGCCTTTGAGCCCCGAGTCTGACATTTTGGCTGGATGTGCATCAAATGCAGTGCGGTAATTCGCCTCCATCCACTGGCTGTCTCTTTATGAATCCCCCAGTTATAATCTGTCAACACGCGTCTGACATCCTGGGTGATGTTTTGTATAGAGACGCAGCTTTTAGCCGGAGACAATCAGCTCGTCCTTGAGATGGATATGGAAAGAGGTAGACCTCTTCTCTCTCACCTAGACCTTTTCAAATAAGCTTTTTATTGTCTTGTTAAAAACAAATAGGTGCAATTACTTGAGAAAATAAGAAAGTGAGCACGGGAGCTGTCAATAAAGAGTGTGAAGCCATCGTTTGCTTGCACAGCTGCTTTACAGAATTAGCGACTAGCCTGCAGCATGTTGCATGTCTGTGAATGTCTCCGTCTCTCTCACAGCCAGTCTGAACCCATAAGCAGATGGTATCATTACACGACTGCAGAATGTGTTGATATAACTTCAAGCTGTGCAAGGACTATTTTCTATCATTTATATTTATACTTATTTTCCTGTCTGATTACCAAGTCAGTGATGACACTTCCAGAGTGTGACTTTGTACACTGCTTGGGAATGATAGAAAACAAACTTACCTTCTAGCTGTATTCTGTCTACTATATCTATTTATTTAGGTCTGTATAAGAAATAAATACAATATCATACAATTCAAACAATAAAGATGGGACACAGGACAGAACAGCCAGTCTGGTTTTGTCTGCAGTTCATCAGTTAATTTGCTTAATCTGCACAAAAAACATACAAATCCATAATGGTTTTATAGTATTTAGTAGGTTTTATGTATCAATATCATTTCTTGGCTGGACAAAATTCTTCTTTTTGTGCTTAGGTAAGCTAAAAAAAGTGCTTTATAACTCCATTTTCTCACAGACCTGCTTTCAGCTAACTTGTGTTAAAAAGCTTCATTGCAGTGAGTGTTTTACTTTTAGAGTGTTTTGGCCATTGTTACTGATGCCAGATTTTAACAGCGCTACCTCATCTGTTATAAACAACTACACAGGCCAACGGGAACTATAATGAAGAAGTAATATCAAAACAATCACTTGATGATTCCTCACAGAAATTATGGCTAACCTGCTTTAACACAGTTAAAGCAGGTTAGCCATAAAAGTTTGTGTTAATAAAAGTTTCCTGCTATACCTGCAAAACTGGAGAAAGATTTACCAGAGTGTGAGAATTTCCTTTTAAATATAAATCAGATCACCTCTTGATGAATAAATATGAACGAAAAGGTTAAAAAAAGAGCAAAGTAAATGATCATAGTTACCAGTATCTCCTTACCTATTTGTGATCTGTAATCTCTTTCCATCATGTTGCATCATCCCTTCTCTCCAAGTCCAAACTTATTTCTGTGTACAACAAACAGAGGAAAGAAATGATCTTTACTTTTTCATCAGCAAAGATGAAAATCCAAGAGAATCTTTATTGATTCGGCTTTTGTGTATTCTATTAGGAGTATTGAGGCTGCATAAACATTTTTGCAATAAAAAAAAAAGAGAGAAAAAACCAGCTGCTGGTTTTTATAGTGCCTGAGGCTGCAGCAAAGGTCTGCGCAATGTACAAGAATCACCATGGATACGTGCGTGGACTAATGGCATCTGAGGAGATGCAAAGACAACTGCAAAGTCTTCATGAGTTTAATTCTTTGTGCAAAGAAAAAAAAAGTCACAATGAATAATGACTCATTTAAAAAGATCCCTTTTGTAATCTCAGTGTGGGAGCAGTTTTATTAGCGGCATTCATTTTAAGAAATACATCAACATCCATAGCAGGCTTTGGGATTTCATCTCTTGGCTGGTCTTGAGCTGGCGGCAGGCTTGTTATGAAAATGGATCCGAGAGCGCTTCTGGCAAAGGGGGCATGAACATCACTGAGATGCACAGAGTTTCCAGCAGCAATGATTACTTCCAACTCATAGGTGCAGATAAACAGGAGAGCCAGTTTTAAGAGGAAAAGTACTACTGAAACTATTTTCGATTCATATTGCAAGTATAAAAATCAAACTTCAGCTATTTAATCTATAATTTATTCATAGCAGTCATGTAACCCCTGCACTTGTTCAAAGAAAAACTGAACAATCACACGTAATCCTTTTAATTAACTGCAGTATCGCTGAAATGTTTTCAATGAAAATGCTGTTTTCTGTGGGTTCATTTAATAAGACGCACAGGGCTGCGGCTCACTGCTAGCCTACAATATTGCACTGTGAAAATAACCTTGGAAAATATCCTGTGTGACAACGCTACTGGTGACGTACAAATTGACGACATCTTGTGAATATTGCATTATGTTGACACAAACATTCTTTATATATGTTCCCCAAGTAAACATTTTCACCTTATTGCTTAGGGAGGCATTATATAGCTGTTTTGTCAGGTGATTTATGGAGGACGACACTGCGTACCTACCTAGATACTTCCCCGGCCAGTGAAGGACCTGAACTTGTTTGATGGCAAAGTGTAATCTTCAGGTCTGTAGGAGCCGTTTTCAATTCCTTCTGCTCTGGAGAAGAGTAAACAATGACAATGCAACAATTATGATTGTGTCTTAATTTTACAGTACATGACTTTTGTCAGAAATGTAGGACAATGTCAGTGTGGTAGTGTGAGGTATGTTTGAATGGCTTCTTGAAGAGGCTTGCTCAAAAGCAGTTCTTACCCCCGTCTATAGGTTATATATATGTCCATAATGGAAAGATGCACATCCACAATGTGAATCTCATATTCCACCTCATCCCAAAGGTGCTCTATTGTTTTGACATGTAGTAAATGTGGGGGCATTGTGGGTACAATGAACTGATTGACTTGTTCAAGAAACCAGTTTGAGCTCTGTGACATGACACATCAGATGATGGGTACACTGTGGTCATAAAGGGATCAGCAACAATACTCCGGTAGGCTATGGTGTTTAAATAATGCCCAGTTGGCACTAAAGTCCCCAAAGAGTGCTAAGAAACTATTCTCCATACCATTACCTATGATACAAGGTAACCGGATCCATTCATGTTTACACCAAATTCTGACCCTTCCATCTGGAAGTTACAGCACAAATCGAGACTTGTCTCACCATTGTTTACTGTCCAGTTTTGAGTGAACTGTAGCCTCAGTTTCCTGTTTTTTGCTGACAGGCGAGGAACCCAGTGTGGTCTTCTGCTGTTGTAGCACATCTGCTTTGAAGTTTAACATGTTGTAAAATAAGAGATGCTCTTCTGCAAACCTTGGTTATTCGGTTACTTGGTTATTTAAGTTAGTCTAGTCTTTCTATCGGCTCTGAGCATTTTCGCCCAGAGATGTGCTGCTCATTGGATATTTTCTATTTACCGGACCATTTAAACCCTCGACATGCTTGTGTTCAGCAGGTTCTTGACCATGCTTAAACACCTAAATGCACTGGGTATCTGCCATTTGGCTGTGATTAGATATTTGTGTTAATGAGCAGTTGAAAAGGTGTACGTAATAAACTGGTTGGGTATAATAATAATAATAATAATAATAAAAAGAATTAGAGACTAATAGAAACAGTTTTTGTCCTTGATTAAAAGCAGTATTTTTTCCCAGTGGGGACTTTTGCCCTTGGATGGGTGGATGAATGAATGACATTCATAACGGTATGTGCAACTGTTGCGATGAAGGTCTTAGATAAAGCAATGTTATTAATTAGTATATGCTACAGCTGTAATAAGCTGTGTGTGTATTATTGTGGAAATGCATAATCAAAAATGATTGTAGTGTGAGAGGTGAAAACTCTCGATTCTATTCTCAACGATTCAGCACTAATATAAACAACTACTGATGCTACATCTCACAAGGTGCATATATCTTGTTATGCATGACATGCACGGGTGTTACAAAACGCACCCTTCTATTGAAAAAAGTCAATAGAAGTGGACGAGTTATGAATAAGTCAGCAGGTATCTGACCATAGGGATTAAGCGGAACTGTATTTGCAGAGTAATAAAACAAAAACTGAAGTGAAAAATGCACACAGAGATACAATAAGAGCATTACTGAACAGCAGAAAGGAAATGTGCAATAACGGGTCCAGCTGAGACAAAAGCACGCAAGACTGACAGCATATAATCTTGGCAATAACACACACGTTGCTTTCTGCAACTCCAAAACCTCCCCCCTCATTTCTGCACATACAATTGACCTTAACATCTCGCCTTGCGCAGCGCAAATACTTCACTCTGAGCCATTCTCATACAGTCAGTACTCTACCATTCTTCTAATCAGATGATTAATTATTTCTAATTATATTGCAGTTTTAGTTAGATTCTGCTTCCTATACATCTTTTGTTTCCATTATTTTAATTGCATGTCTGTGCTTTATTGTGTTCTTAATGAGCTGTCAGACCTGTGAAAGCTCTCACACTTACAGCTAATGTAAACGAGCATTAATAGAGAATCTATCAGAATATTCCACGAGATGGAAATTATATTTCAATCCCTCAAGTGTGACACAGCCAGCCGCAAGAAAATATTGCTCTTAATCATAGAAATATAAACAAACATAATGTGGTTTATAATACTGTGGATAGTGAGCTAACATTAAAATGAACATTCAGACATCAACATATATGAGTTTTCAGGTGGTTTTAATGTGTCACCTATGATTTCAAGTTAGCATTTGGAGTTTTTGCTGAATGTGCGAAAGGAATCCAGTGAAGAAACTTTCTAATCCTCTCCCAATTATGCCCCATTTACATGTTAAAAGTGTGAATCACTGATTATTTCTGCAACTGAGGTCGTGACAGTGTCTCCACTCACCTATTACATTCCTCTCCTCTTTGACCAAAACACACCGCGGTGTGTTTCCTTATCTACGGAGAAGAACAAATCAGAGTTATAAAGAATGAACCGGTCCTATGCATCATCACCAGTCCACAAGTATAGAATGCATGCATGCAATATTTACACACAAGCCTTGTTACATTCCATCACTGTGAAAAAAGTAAACCAATTCAAGGTATTATAAAAGTGACATTTTATTAGAATTACTTTTATACCACCGATGTGGTGTTTAGTTTGCCGAACAATATTTTAAGTGTCTTTTTATTAAAATTTATTCTCTCTTTTATAACAGCTGAATTCCTTGTGGATCTAGTTAGAGATGGGAAGGGATTTTAATTCAACAGTGCATTTATTTGGGGTTAAAACGGGCAGGTTTACTTTTTTTTAAGTGGAGGTTAGATTAGGATTATCATTAGGGTTACCTGCTTAGTGTTTAGTCTTCCTTTGAGTCCCGTGATCTACACTCTTAATGAGAGTCAGGCTTCAGGTGTACTAATCACAAAAGAGAATTCAAATTGCTAAATAGATCTCAGCTTCGATATTTAAAGAACGGAAAGTTACAGAGCAGGTTTCTCAGGTTAAATGACAGAAATGCAGAAAGGCGTTAGCAGAGACATTGATGAGTTGCTGAGGCCGTTGTTTTCCCCCCTCAGCAATGACATTCAATCAGAAGGTAAATACCAGCATCTAGATCCCGTATTGCCCACATGCTTTTCTTTAAGCTCCAAATGCTGAGAATTTTTAAGGCATTATTATGATAATATATGAGGACTTCTTACCTCTTTAAACGCCATATCAGAGTCAATCAGTGTCTGTTTAATGATGTAAAACTTCAGAGAATGAATTAAGAACAGAAATTTATTAGTTTCTTAAGAAAGTGATCAGATATTCAAGGATAACATACGGTGTTTTACAAATGATTCATTTGGGACAGGTTGGTGGGTTTTCTTTATGAAACGAGTTAGCCGTTACCTGCAAGCAGATGTTAGGTTTTAGAAACAAGAAGCTTGAATTGCGTCACGTATCGCGTTAACAAACTGCAGAACAATAGCAATTTAATGCTTCACAGGCTGCTATTTAGAAAGTCTTACACACTGTGTTGGAGGTTTATGCTGTTTTTATTAAATGCCTTATGTACAAATACAGATTACACACAGAACAAAGCACGCATTAGAAATTACACACTGTACATTGCTTTCAACCAAAACTGTGTTTTGCACGATCATGATCTCACATCATTTTGTATCATTTAAAGTCACAACATGGCCTAGGGTAATTTTCCTGATATTTCAACATTAAACATTTTTTTAGAAGAAAATTTTAGGTCATTTAGACACTCTGCACTCAGATCTTCAACTCTTCTTCAAGGATAGGTTTCCATTTGTTGCATTTAATGTTATTTGTGTTGAGGGGAGTGTTTAAACTTGCCGTTGGTTAGTTATAGTTTTTGCAAATCAAATTAAAGTTGCAGATTAGTTCTGTTCAGATAAAGTGAGAGAAAAGCAACAGTTTTTATTTTTACTAAACCAAATCATCAAAAAAGTGCCTTGAAGAAATCAGTTTGAATTTCTCCATGAAGTAATTTAAACCAGACAGCAGCCACCAATCAGTGAACTCTGGAGAAAGGTTGAAGTTTAAAAAAAAAAAAAGACTTTTTCAAATTTAAAGTGAACACATTTTCTCCGTAGCTGTGGCTGGTTAAAGACTCATCGTGCCTGTAAAGTCACTGACAAAGAGCTAAGCTGGATTTTGTGGGCCGTTTTCCAAATTAGGAAAAAAGTGCCAATAGGGTTTGAATAACTTAAAAAAAAATACTCGCATAAGAGGGCAAAACTAATTTCCCCCTAGACAAACTCGTATTTGAAGAACAGGCACAACTAAAATGAGAAAAAGTTTTGCTTGTTTTCCACATCTAGTAGTGTGTCACGGTGGATAAAAATGGACATGGCATCACTGGATGTTTCGCAACACCACGAAAATGCCTCTGTTATGTGGGGCACCGAAGTCTCCTTAGCAATTAAAGCAAGTAGAGAGACGCAGCAGAGTTTTGATAGGCTCTCTAAGTCAAATTATGGCTCTATGATTGCCTGCTTTAACACAGTGAACAGGGGTTGGCTATTAAACCTTAGTAATCACTACATTAAAGACACTAAATGGAAACCAACTAGTCACGCAAATCCCACAAGAATAAATCTGCAGATTAATGTTTTAGGGCAGAGGGAGCTGGAATGAAGGGCATTTAAACAGCCAAGAACAACCTTCCTGCATATGGATGAGAACTGTTAAGTGTCTCTTTTGTTTAAAAAAAAAGGCTCAAACATCAGTATACTGCAATAATTGTGGCTTTATGCGCTTTATGGGGGTGGGGGTGGGGATTTTCTTATTACTTTCTGAAGAAGATGGGCCAAAAATAAAATACCTGTTACAACATTTATAATGGATTTAAAAAATAGATATAAATAGCTGAGAATTGGAGGTCTGGACCACCTTTAGTATCTGCCATAAGGATGTTTTCTGTAGCCTCCTCGCGTCAGCCGTAAAACAGGGGCTTTGAGACTGGCTCGGGTAGTTCCCCACTCCTCCTCTGCAGATTAAAGCAAACAAACGGTGAAAAAAAGAGTTAAAAACGCATTGCAGAAAGCTGCTGCATTCGCAACGGAAACGTCATATCACAAAGGCAAACTGTCTCTCTTCTCTAGCCTCTCCTAAATCTATTTTACCAAAGACAAGAAAATTTAAGCAAGCAAATTATATCCCAGGTACTATGGGGGCTTCTCTTCACACAAAATTAATTTCATGAGCTCTTTGCCCTCTGACGGACCAACACTGAGATTCGACTGTCAGCAGCTCCTTCCTTAGAGCCAAATTACATAAAGATGCCCACCTCTGCTGCGAGGCACAACGCACCGCTCCCAAATAAGAAAGTGTTTATGAAGCAGAAAATCAAATCATTGCCCCGTTGGTTTAGGTTTGGTCTGACCTCAACACCCCAGTGCACAACTCATTGTGCTGAAAATGAATGAGCCCGCAGACCTGCTGTGGCATCCGGCTTATCGCTGTTGTCATGTGACAAGGTTGTAACTCGACTTCTGGTGATTTATGCAATTTTATTTAAATAGCAGTTTTAGATGTTTCTTAATGTTTTTAGTTGAAATCCAGAGACTCCTTTATCAAATTTGGAGCAGGTGCTGATTTGGAAATTGCAAACCGGCGTTTTTTTCTTCTTTTTTTGCGAGTTTGTTTTTGGGCACAGCAAAGGTTAGTCAGCCGATAGTAACAGCTTTCTGGAATAAGCCTTTAAAGGCACATGCCCAAAAGGCAAAACAGTCCACCTCTGCAATAGGCACTGGTTAGCCCCATGAGCTTCCACTGGCACATTTACTCCTCTGGCCAAATGCAGCGAGGAGCCAGGAAGGTAGGAGGAATTTGATGCACACAGAAGTGGCTCCCTGGGTGAAGATGATTGCAAGTGGGCCGAAACCACAGTTTTCTTTTTCTTTCTCGGCTGTGAATTTTTTTTTGTATAGCAGTGCAGCAGTGTCAGCCAGGAAAGTGTGGTCAACACATTTTTTTCTTGTCAGGATTTACTTTAAATCAAATCAAAGGATTTTTGAGAATGTTTTCTTTCTATTCTACTATTTGCCCATGAATGTAGGGTATTACCTTTAGTAATACTAATACTTTAGTGGGAACTGTCTTTAGTGAAAACTTCTCAAAATACAGAATGATGGATAGTGCTGACCAAAAAATCACTGATGCTAGATATCATATAAAAATATGACACTATGGAGGCATGTGACACACGACACAGGAGCTCTAGTTTTACACTCCAACTTTATTCACCTCCAAACATAAACTGAGCATATTGCGCCCAAACACAGCAGAACCCTTCCTCCCAGCTTGGGTGTGAGTGGAGCCCTCTAATGGGTCGCCACACATGTCCCCCCTGAACACCCAAACAATCCAGGACCCGGGGCTTAATCAAACGTCCAGAACGGCTGAAATGGGGAGTCCGAGAACTGGCTGTGGGTCCACCAGGCCAGGAAAGACATGCCGAACCCTCTGCTGGCCGGACGAGCACCGGCGGGCACGGAGCGATCTCAGAGGGAGGATCAGAGTCCAACGTCCCGGCAGCAGGTGGGCGGTCGCGGCAGGGGGCATGGGCCAGCACCACAGGAGCATTCTGCAGAACGTGTGCAGGCTTAAGGCGGTTCACTGAAACTACCTCCTACCGTCCCCCAAATCCAAAACAAAATGCTTGGGACCTGATGCAATAACCCGAAACGGGCTGTCGTAAAGCGGACGCAAGGGGGGTTGATGGGCGTCACGCCAAACAAAAATGAAAGGAGAAGATTCCAACGACTGCTGAACAAAAACATCTGGCATGCAGTGGTGCACCGGGCCAGTGACAGAAAAGGGGCCTCAGACGGTCGACCCAGTTACCACTCGTTAAAGAAGCATGGAGCGCAGCCTTGAGTGACTAGTGAAACCGCTCGCACATCCCGTTAGCCTGCGGGTGGTATGCCGTGGTGCGGTGGACCTTCCATCGCAGACCAAAGTTCTGACACAAACCGAGGGCCTCTGTCCGAGGTAATGTCAGCGGGGGGACCAAAACGCTTACTAGCCACGTGCTGAATGTCTGTAGTAAACGACTGAAAAAGGTGAGGGGCTGCCAGATGCCGGACTTCGCCGCGGAAAACACACGGAGGCGGTCAGGGGACCAGTCAACGGGTACTCCTTCAATGCTTTAACCGAGGCGGGACGCGGAAAAGCTGCGACGGCTTGCACCTTGTCTGGCAACGGGACCACGCTACCATCGGAGATGTGGTGCCCCAGGAAATCCAGGACCGGTAAACCAAACTGGCACTTCGAAGGGTTCATGATCAGGATTCGTGCTGGCCACTAATATGTCATCCAGACAGACGAAAACGAAAGGTAGCCCGCGCAAAACAGAGTCCATAAGTTGCTGAAAGGTCTGGGCGGCACCTTTCAACCCAAACGGCATGCGCAAAAACTCGAACAAACCAAAGGGGGTGATGACAGTGGTTTTCAGAACATCCTCAGCGTGCACTGGCACTTGGTGATATCCCTGCACCAAATCGAGGTCCCGGCAAGATGGGCGGAAAAATCCTGGATGTGGGGAATCGGGTAACGGTTGTTCTCTGTAATGTTATTTAAATCCCCGTATTTTAAATCCCCACAAGGTTGCCACCGCCCATCTGGCTTGGGCACCATGTGAAGTGGAGAGGCCCAGGCGCTGTTCAAGCGTTGCACAATGCCCAGGTGCTCCATAGCCGCGAACTCCTCCCGAGCGACGGACAGTTTCATGGGGTTGAGGCGACATGCGCGGGCGAATACCGGGGTCCGACTGTGGGGATATAACACAGCAGCAGAACCCTTCCTCCCAGCTTGGGTGTGAGTGGAGCCCTCTAGTGGGTCGCCACAATATTAAACTCTTCTAAAGAGTCTTTAGGGCTGCATCTAACCAATATCTTCATTTTTACGTAATGCTTCAATTATTTAAACAATAAAAAAACAAACAAAAAAATCAGAAGAACCAAAATATATTTGTTTTTATGTGAACAACAGTGAAAAATACAAAAGTGTTCACTTTATATCGATAGCAAAATACTACAGTAGTGGTCAGCAGCTTGTATACACTCATCATGGGCATGAATGTCATGGTAATTTTGGGATTTTACTGAATTCTTTGAACTTCTCTTTATCCGAGGTGTAATAATTGAACAGCATAGATCTTTAATAACTTTACAAAAGAAAGACTTGTGTTCACAAGTTTGAATTTATTTTTGACTCTGTGTAGATTTTCTCTTATCCACACAGAGTCAAAATTACAGGCTCAAATATATACATACACTTACTTAAATCTTTTAATAAGTGGTGCTCAAGGTTCTACAATTTACACAAGTTGGAAAAATCTCTCAGGGCCAAGATCATCAATTGAAACAATTGTACGTAATTTTGATGTGTAAGTGTTTACAATTAGGGTGTGTCACTACTTTACCAACCCAACTTTAAATGAAAAGAAAAGGTTCAGGATCAATAAATCTACTAACCTCCATAAACTGCAAACTGCTGAAACACCAGCATCACTGTATTGTGAGTTTGACATTGCCATGGGAAGAGAGAGCACATCGAAAAGTCAAATGCTGTCTGGAGAAGTTTTGTCTTTAGACAAGACAAAGATTGAGTTATTTAGTCAAAATGACAGGAGGAACTTTCAAGCATGTTGGTGGTAGCATCATAGTCTGGCTGTTTTGCTGCCACTGGTACTGGTACATGACAAGGAGGATGCAAAGAAGTATTGGAACTACCCCCTCTATCTACAAATTAATATCTTTGATCAACAACTAGGCAGCTGAATTGTGGAAACAGTCGAATGATCCCAAAAACAGAACAAATTGATTCTGAAATGGATAAATTAGGCCAACATAAAGCTTACTTAATGGACTTCCCAAAGCTCCAACCTTCGCCTGTGCTTAAAAGCCGGCTCAATGCCAGGACACCAGCCAATTTAAAAGACCATTATCAATTCTGTTAAGAAGAGCGGTAAACTATCCAGCCACAATTATGCCTAAATAGTGATGATGGCTACCAAAAGTGTCTGTTTGAGGTATAACTTATTGATGGACAGTTAGCCAAATATCAGTGGGGATATGGTATACATTTAAGCCTGTATGTACTCTTTTGATCCTGTGTGGATCACAGAAAATCCAAAATAAATTCAAACCTGTGGACCCAATTCTTTCTTTTTAAACTCATTAAATATGTATGCTGTATAATCATTCCATCCTGGAAAAAGAAAAGTTTGAAGAAGTCACAAAGAGCCCAAATTACCATGAAACAAATGCCCAACACTGTCTGTGTCATTCAGCCCTTCTGATCACATCTGTAGATTATGGTTGTGGTTATCTGTGGTTTTGTATTCTGATGTCGCCATCGTAGTTTTTTGATAACAGACATGAGAGCTGGCTGAAAAACAATGAACACTGAATCCATTTATAGTGGCAACTTTTCAGTGAAAAGTTAGCCAAGCCCTGAAGCATACTCTGGTTTATCATCTATTTGAGTCTAAAAGAGAGTGTAATTAACAGAAATATGCATCATGTCTTATTAAACAAGTGCAATCAGACAGCACAACTCCCCCCAAAGGGCAAGGGCTATACTAAAACATTTATGTTTTATGCTAATGTCAGTATTGGTAATATTGAAATCCTGAATAATGACAGAGTTATTTTCACAGATTACTTGTGCTGATGCCAGCATTGCTAATATAGAAATGTAGTGTAGAACAAGGTTATTATCGTTAATGAAAACTAACGAAATAACGAAAACTAGAAGTGAAAAAACATTTTCGTTAACGGAAATAAAAATAAAAACAAAAAAAGGAAAACTAACTAAAACTGTAATGAGTGTTCACAAAACTAACTAAAATTAACTGAATTTATAGCAAAAATGTGTTTAGTTTTCATTGATGTGTGCGTGTCATACAATAGTCAAGGGTGAAAATGAAGTTTAGTTTCCAGATTTATTTCTTGCTGTCTAATTATGCCAGCAGGTGGCCAGTACGTTAGTCGAGTCGTCTGTGTTGTTGCTCCGTCCACGCGCAGAATCATGTCAGGGAAAGTCGGGAGCAGTGTTGGTCAAGTTACTTGAAAAAAGTAATCAGTAACTAATTACTGATTACTTCCCCCAAAAAATAATCCTGTTACTTTACTGATTACTTATTTTTAAAAGTAATTAATTACTTAGTTACTTTTTAAAAACACGATTTACAACCTGAATAGGTGATAAAGCGATAGATCTTTCAGCCCAATTCTACTTTTTCTACATAATCCATCATACAAAATGTAATCAAATGGAAAGGTCCCTTTTTAAAACTTGTTTTATTAGTTTTAATCTTTTAACTTTATGCATCAAGCAAAAATTTATTATATGCAACATTCTCTGACTGGAAGAAATTTGTTTAATATTTAAACCTATTTTCTGCACATTCCAGCACATAATTTTTTTTTTGTGTGTGTGTGTTTACACTCACTCTTTCAAATAGATGCAAGTAAAACACAGCAGAAAATAAATAAAATCAAAGACTAGCAGTCCTGTTGCTCTATTTTCACCTGTAAAGCAGGAGTGGGGTAGGCGGAGGTATACCCTGGTGCAGATGTGCCGCAGCGGTCAGTGGAAGAATCCGCGAGTTTCTCTGTGAATTTCCCATCACGTCGTTGCGCACTCGGTGCTTGCTTGGAAGTTTAGGGGTTTTTTTTTGCTGTAAAAAGAAGTTTTCTTCCCACGCACAACGGACACTAATGTTTTTGTCACTTTTTATGAAATCAAACTCAAAATAAGGTCAGTGCTGCCACGCTTTAAACGCTGCACGCTCATACTCTCTCCCGCACTCGATATATTATCCATTGTTGATCTGCATACAGCTGTTGTCACGAACATCGCACTCACTTACGTCATTGTCATGAGACATTCTCGCAAAAAAAAATCAAGGTTTTAGTAACGCAGTAACGCAGCGTTCCTACGGGAAAGTAACGGTAATCTAATTACCGTTTTTGCAATAGTAATCCCTTACTTTACTCATTACTTGAAAAAAGTAATCGGATTACAGTAACGCGTTACTGCCCATCTCTGGTCGGGCGAAAGCGCCAGAGTCCAATTTGGGATTACTTTGAATATGACTGTGTTTTGGATAAAGCAAGTGTCTTGTAGTGGAAAGAGACAAATTATGAGGGACATTTCTAAAGGGAAGAAAATCCCACAAACTTTAAAGTGCACTTGAAAAGCTCACACAAGAAGGCTAACCTAGCTTACCTTGAGAAGGTAAGAGCACACTCAACCCTCATCCCCAGAAACAGACGCTAACCCCAGGCAAGGCAGCGTGATGCATCCCGAGACAACAGGACTGGGATGTCTACATAACTGTGTGAGTCAATTGCCTTCAAAAAGTTTATCAATTCACTTGAACCAAAATTATAAACACCCGGTGCTGCAAGAGTTAATAGTCTCATTGGGGCCAAGTTATACATTTTATAGTTGCCTGGTATCAATGGTTGTTCATCTGCCTTTATTTATTTATTTATTTATTTAAAGAACCCATAGGTGGGAATGTGAGTTGTCTGTCTCGGCGTGTTAGCCCTGCGACAGACAGGCGACCTGTCCAGGATGCAGGGTATGGTAGCTGGAATAGCAACATACCCAAGGATAAGCAGAAGAGCATGACTGATATGATGAAACTGGGATTTTGTTGCACTTAATTATTGCAAACAACTAAAACTATAACTGAAACTAATCAAAACTAAACTGAAACTAAGGATTTTCAAAAAAATAAAAACTAAACTAGCAAACAATTGGTAAAAACTAATTAAAACTGATATAAAATTGAAAATCTGAAGTCAAAACTAAATAAAAATAAAAACTAATGAAAATTGCAAAACTATTAAAACCCTGGTGTAGAATATTAATTCTTTTGTGTCATTGTGTATTCATAAAATGTCTTTACTTAAAAATAATGTTTTAAAGAGCTCAGAAAAAGATATATTATTGCCCCCAAATAAATTTTTGAGATGTTCCAGGGGAAACTAAAGCTTTTTCCTAATTTCCCGAATGACCCTGATTTTTGACCTATGACCTTGAAGCATTACATATTAAATGGTGTATTTTATTACCTTAACCCATGATGATTGGAGAAATATAAGCTGTAAAAACTCGAGATTTCAGACCTGGATGCCAAAAAACGGTCGATGTACAAACTAAAGAAAATCAGGATCAAAGAAAATCAACACATTCTTACAGCTGAGAACCTGGAACTGCAGAGCACAGTGCAAGGTGAAAAAGGACTTCACCATTTAATCAGCCATCCAGCTGCCAAATCATTTTTATGAATCGACTAATCAAACAATCAACCCATTTTCTCATTTTTAATAATGGGGTTGTGTTGCATTTTAGCTGGATTCAACAATTTATAGTGAGTATCAGTACTGAAAAGTGAGGATACATGAAAAAGACAGTGACTCATTTCTGTTCTTGTCGGTATAAAATAAGCTCTACTTACCATAGTTGTTGTAGGATTCATCACTGGTTCCCTGCCCATATTCATAATAGTCTGAAATGCTGAAAGCAGATGAAGCGAAAACACGGGTCAAAGAAAAAAATAATAAGCTGCAGACGACTTTTCTTTTTTGTCAAATAAGGAATAAATGTGATTTCTTTGGGGGGGAAAGGACTGCAGTTCTATTATCAACAAGACCAAACACTTTTTTACAAAATCTCTCAGTAGTCCTCTCCACTGTCTGTGTCACTCAGCCCTTATCTATTAGTTCTTAATGAAGAGACAGATCTTTAAAAAGTGGTCATAAACATATCTTCAACCACAGAAGGGCTAAGTTATTCCTAGAAAAGCTGGGCAAATTTGAACAAATTTTACTCCATTTGTTGGGGACTCAGCTGCGGATTTAGTGCATCACTAAATATTTACAGCAGCATGATGGTGTATGTGGGATTAACTACTGTGCCCATGTTGCTCAAGTTGCTCACTGATGTGTTTTTAACAGACAACAGACGTCTCTGGCACACTTTTATCAGGCTTTAGTATACACACATACTGTAGTTTTGCTGTTAGGATCAAGTCATTGTTGGTTTGGGGATTTCTTGCTCTAATGTACACCTGTGATGGCCCAGCTGGTCACAGTGGACCTTAAACATTCTGTATTGTAACAACAGATGGATGGTAACTGAGAAAAGTTGAAAAAGCCTTTCCTGCTGTGTGTGTGTTAACGTTACCTCTTTGACTGATTGCTGTAGTTATCTTCATAGGCTTCATAACTCTCATCATCATACTCTCCACCGTATCCGTCGTCGTAGGCCTGCGAGGGAACACGCGGTAAACATTAACATTGACTTGTCTCCACATCTCTATCCAGTCTAACTGGTTGGAGATAAATAATATAAAAATAATCAATAGTTAGTTCCATGGGCTAACTATATTACAGTGAGACGGTAATGGGAGAGGAAACAGAAAAATTAATGTCCAACAGGGATTATTGATTAAGGTTCGCAGGGAGCATGTCTCACTGGTAAAGCTTATTGGACACCTTCTGAGTCTCAAGCTGCAATATGGATCTGCACTATTGATAAGTAGCTATTCAGAAAATAAGCACAAAATACAGCCAGGAGCTTTACACTCGTGTTCGATAACAATACAAGTGGCTAAACAGCATGCAGCCCACAGACAAGCCCTAAAGTTAGATATTTTGCCAACAACCTGTAAGTATTAGAAACCACTTAATTAGGGCTGCTCGATTATGGCAAAAATGATAATCACGATTATTTTCACTGGAATTGAGATCTCGATTATTTGACGATATTTATTTAACCCTTTAAGACCTACTATAGAACCAAGTCCGCCAGAGCTTATATTATTTTTTTACATGTTGTAGTGCCATTTGTGGGAGCATTTCAAT
>NW_005187474.1:2355700-2356989 GCF_000239375.1 Pundamilia nyererei | reverse complement strand
AGAAAAGTCAAACATGACCAGTATAGGCTTTTAAGGCCTACAAGTAAAAAAACTACATTTCCGCGAAAATGACGTCACTTCCGGTTTTGGCCAGGAAATGGCGGACATGCGATAGTTAGCGGTGACGTCTGGGAAGTGTTACGAACAGCTGATCGGATCGGCAAAGCGTGTTTCTGGAATATTATGTTTTTGTTGCTGCAAGCACTTTTTATGCAGTTTTTGCAAAGCTTTATGTGGAAGGAAACTGTGACCGAGGAGAAGCTGATGGCATAAGATGTAAGTACAACTCCTCCTGTTTCGTATGCAAAACAAATTATTGCGCTAGTGTTACGATCCAATGTTGCCAGTGTTTTGTGTTAGGCGTGACTGTTATGTGTTTCCTGTTTTACTTTGAAGGTCTGTCTTATCTCAGTGTGTTCAGTTTCCGCTTCCTTGTCTCGTCAGTTCTGATTTGCCCCAGCTGTGTTTCCCTCCTGTTGTCCATTCCCTGATTGCTCCCTCTATGTATTTAAGCCCTGTGTTTCAGTTTGTCATGGGTCATGATCATTGTGGTGTTGGTATCGTAGTTTTGTAAATAGCTGTAAATAGATTTGTAAAGTAGCAATTGAGTAATTTGTTCACCTTGTATATATTGTTCACTGCAGAAGCCTAGTAGGCATGAGAAGCCATTTTTGTTGATTACGTTTTCTCCTGTTTTTGTTTAGGAAGTTAGGTAAGTGAATTGTCTTTTGTTTGGTTTTTCATTTTGGGTAGGAAAGCGTAGGGACCATTAGGGAGTTTTGTTTGTTATTTTTGGCACTGCTCACTGCTGAAGCAAATAAATGGCTGCTTAGCATTTTAAAAGATACTATTGTTTGGGTTCTTGTTTTGGGTGGAGTGTGGTGGGCCAATGTTTTGTTGCGTTCAGGACACGCCTAGACCTAGAACGTAACATAAACCTCAGACCCTCCAGCAAAGACATTTATGTTACGTTTATGTTACGTTATGTCACACAAAACACTGACAACATTGGATTGTAACACTAGCTTACACGGTTCAGGTTCTACAGGGATTTAAAAATAGTTACACAAAACGGAGCGTGCTGCTCTGACCAGCTTTAAAGGGTTAACAATGACTTTTAAAAAATAATATAAAATAGTGTGCAACACCACTGAAGTTTTTTTTTTTTACCTCTCTTTTCAACCAATGGCAGTCACTCTCTCCTCTCCAAATAACTTCTGCTTAGCTTTCCGAGCTTCCCCCGGGTCCTCTTAATCAGCGGTCTCCAACCTTTTTTGCGCCACGGACCG
>NW_005187474.1:2339687-2350666 GCF_000239375.1 Pundamilia nyererei | reverse complement strand
TAAAAACTGTACTTTTGAGTTAAAATATATATTTATAATTTTAATAAATGACAAATTAAAAATGCTTGAACATTTTTTTGTATCGAAAAAATATCGAACCGTGACACCAAAGTATCGAACCGAACCGAACCGTGAATTTTGTGTATCGTTGCACCCCTAGTATATATATATATATATATAATTTATTACTTGTCAGAGTCTGCACGTAGAAAATGATTCTTATTACAGATCCCCAAGTTGTGCCTCAGATGGTGTGTTAATCCAGTTTGTGCCTGTTTACTTCTACAGAGGATTCTTCTCAGCTTATTTATGCAGGGACCCTGTTTTTGGATCAGTTCAAATAAGAATTAACATTCAGAAGAGGGAAGCTCAGAAAGCCTGGTTAACAGGTCTCAGTCATTAAATCCTCTAATATTTCATCCATTACAGTGACATGTGAACATATTCCTTAAGTGTTTTGTCATATTAGTATCATCTGTTCTTTCCCACTGTGAAGGCTGTCACTTTCTAATAAATCACTTTTAGTTTCTTTTGACTTATGACTCAAATCTCTTTAAACAGAACACAGTTATCAAGGTGCCAAAACACAGCTCTGAAAAGAGAGAACTTGACCAAAAAAACACTCATTAGGATGGGTTTTAATTGCTACTGTGCACTCTGGGGAATGAAATGATATGAACCTATATGATGGCATAGTGGACCTTTTCCAAGGGTTTTGCTTCTTGAGAAACTTTCTGGAGGAGATTTTTAGATCTGTGCAGAATATTGCAGGAACCAACAAAGGTCAGAAATAGATTCAACCTCCACTGACTTTCAAAAATTATTATTTTTTATTTATAGTTAAAAGCTGGAAGTGAACATCACTGAAAGATAAGGTGCTGTGCCCTTAAAGACGGGGCATTATTTATTGTGAAGCATGAGGAGCGTGGTTTAGAAGCATTGCATATGTCACCTCCTGCATAAAATATATAAAATTTGATGGAAAAATGTGCATGTCAGTGCAGAAATTCTCTGATGCTTACAAATGTTTTGGAGAAGGGAGCTAAATGAAGTACATAAGACTATTTCTTGACTATCTTGACTATTAATTCTTTGTTTTATTATTAAACTATTATAAAACTGCTAAACATCTGGTGCTGCTTCACAAGTTTGTTCCCAAAAGCTGAAAAACACAGAAGAGAACTGGAGCTGATTTGGTGTGGGCAACAGAGCGTTGAATTGCAGGAGATGCCAGAGTGCATCAGGTGGCAGATTCTGCAAAATCTGGCTTGTCCTTACCAGACAGCAACCACAAGCATTCTGATTTCATGTCATGTAATCACATCAGCGAACAAAATAACAATCATTTTATTTCTTAAAAACCGAATTGTGGAGAAATGTAAGGATTTATGTCTTCTAATACATTACTGCAAGGATTTTTAATAGATTTTCAGAAAAATCCCTTTATCGAACACTTTCCAGGTGCCCATGGAGCATAACACCAAGCTATTGGAACAACTTTTCAGTGTTTCTCTCTGGTAAAAACAAGTCAGTCTGCACCTAAGATACTAAAAAAAACATAAACACACTATTTATCATTCTGTGTTTTACTAGATTTGATTTATTTATTGCTTTTCTTGCATCGAGACACCACTAAAGAAAGTCATAAAAGAATGACATGAAGCACACGGTGCTCCTGAGTATGGAACCCATGCCTTTCTGCTCCCCAGTGCCCCCTCAACCACTTGGCAATCATATGATGTTGGCATCTGTGTGATTTTGACCGCTATGTACTTGTTTGTATGGCTGAATTAAAGCATGAGGAACAAAACAAAAGCAATGAGTCACGGTATACTGACTGGTCCACAACAGAGAATATCTTCACTTTCTTTAATTCCAGGAACTGTAATAGCTGCTGCAGATATCAGCCTCACACAATTATTTTATTTCTAACACCCACTCTAATCCCCGGAAGAGCATAATGTCAGTCCATATTCACGAGGGACCTGCATCGACTGTTTATTGTTAATCGCGTCAGTCTGGTCGATAGAAAATTATGCTTTCTAGTTGATTATGATTTATAAAAAGAAGCGATGTCATATTTTATTTGTTAAAGTGAAATCTGAAATAGCATTCACCTTTTGGGGATCACTTCCCACTTCTGAAACCAAACTAACACCTTTATGTTGAACGATCTGCCTGAAGAGAGCACACTATTCTGCTGTATGGTTTATTCATGACGGCAGGGATAATCAGACCCAGCAGACCAAAGGTTCATGTAAACAGCATAACCTGAAACTGGAGTAAGGCCAAAGGGTGTGGAGAACAGTAGACTAAGGTATTGTCTCTTTTTGTAATTGTTGGATCATGCTCATTTAAAGAGGTTTAGTGGAGTTTAAAGTGCTTACGCTTCTTTTTCATCATGATCTAATCTCTTCTAATCCTTTCCAAGCTTGCTATTTCGAATCAAGCTTTACTATGATACATGCAAGTGTTCAGTTCCTTTTAAAGGCTGAATGGATTTTAAATCAGCAGAATAAAATGTGTTGAAAGCTTCAGTGAAACTGGTTGATGGCGGACGAGAGCTTCATAGCTCAATATTCCTCCAAGTCTGCCTGTAATAAAAGAACATATACAGTCTATGTAATGGAGTAATTGCATCTTGTATTAGGTGTGGCTGCCTCTGGTAATGCTCTCTGTCACAAAAGCATAGCTATCAGCGTGAAGGACATCAAGTACAGCTATACAAAAGAAATTACATTCAAAGCACTAGTACACACTCTCCATCTCCTGTCGGGAAATGCTGATTCAAAGTCCTCTGGTTCCTGTGTGGCTTTATTTGTGTGAACACGAATTTGACTAAATTAAAGTTAGGGATTATGTCAGGGATTAAGTTGTTCTGGGGATCCTATACTTCTCTTTTTTCTTGCATGAGTCTTTCCTCACAAAGGCAGCGAGTCAGAAACGTGCATATCTAAGTAATTAACCGTTTTGTTAGCAATCCCACACGAAAAAAAAAAAAATCTTCACACTGGACCACAAATATAAGAGGGGATTATTTTCAGTCAGCTGTGAAATAATCATTTAAAAAGACTTCCATCATTGCTGCAATGTAAAGTCATGGAAAATTTGCAGTATATTTATTTTAAGGATAAAAAGACTTGTGTCACTGTTACAGATACAAAAAAGAGAAATCTAAAATCAATAAATGATACAGAGAGGAGAATTCATCCTAACATCCCACAGCCCAATTTACTGTTGAGGCTACTTGTTTACAAGATAGATGTGTGCGTGCTCAGCTCACCAGAAGGCGAGTATTCATTGTCATGGGGTTTGAGTTTTTGTGAGTTCACTGTTGTGTTTTGAGTAGGAATTATTTTTGGCTTCTTTGGGAGTTCTTTTCATCTTTGTTTTCCTGCTTTAAGTTGGGATTCTAATGGGATTCCTTTATATGTTGAGTCCTTAGTTCTTGTTAGTTTAAGTTACTGATGATTTTGTGGCGTTTGTTTTCGGTTAGTTTCCCTCTGTTCCCTTTCTGTCCCCTCTGTCAGTGTTGTTTATGTGTTTGTCTTTTGCCTTGTTCAAGTTCATCTGTTACCCCTGTTTAGTTGTGTCTTACTTGCTGTTTTATTTTGTTAGCTGTTGGTCTTTTCTATAGTGTCTAGTTTTACTTCCTTTAGCATTTTCATAATTAGTTTTAGCTTAGTCTTGTTGTTGTTGTTGACGTTTCCATTCTCCCTAATTACCTCATGTGTATGTATAGCTTCAGTCTCTCATTCAGTTGTTGTCAGAGTGGCTGTTTATCTTTCCTGTTTGTCATCTCAGTATTTGTTCCCTCGTGTTTGTTCCCTTCTGTCTTCTGACTTTGAGTTTTGCTGATTTTCAATTATGCTCATGGACGTCAGTAAACCACCAAATAAAGGTGTTTTTTTTAGTTTATTCTAGCCTGCATTTGTCTCATTTTCCCTGCATACAAAGCAAGTGCAAAAAAGTATACCTGCAGAAAAACACAATGAAACTATCAGTCATGGACTGGCCTCCCCAGAGCCCGGACCTCAACATTACTGAAGCGGTGTGGGATCATCTTGACAGATAATGGAACATAAGGCATCTAACATCCAAAGATGAGCTTTGAACGTCCTTCAAGACCTAAAGCCTAAAGAACTTATTCCTGAAGACCACTTAAAGAAATGACCAGAAAGCCTTCATTCAGGCTGCGTTGAAGAACAAAGGTGGTGATAACAAATATTGACTTTCAAGCTCATTAGAGTTGTACAAACTCTATTCTCGCCTTATATAGTGTGTTTCAATGTGTGTTTGCACATTTCAGTAACCTGCTCCACCTATTTCCCATTTTTGTAGCAAAATGCAAATAAGTGAAGGTTAACTCAACACTTTGTATCTTACTATAATTTACAAAATCTAAGTCTTTGTGTTTGTTGCTGTGGATCCTCTAAAACCTCTAGAAGAAGCACTTGATTTAAGAGCAGTTTCTTTTAATCTGTTCACATCGAAAACAAAAATAATACAGTGAAATTTATATTGAATTAATCAATGGATGCCACCACTAAACATTACCATGCTCTGTTAACCAGCTGATTTCGTTAAAATGTCTTATATTAACAGTAGTAATGTAGCAATGAAGAACTTAATTTCACGTCAGCATACAATTTGCTAACTTTTTATAAGCAGATATAAAAAAAGATGGATATTGTGTCCAAGGTGACATATTAAGTCAGCCACATTTTTCTAATAACAACAGGGGTTACAAAAAAGAGTTGTACAGAATGAATTGAGAAAATGACCTTTGAGTTAATGGTTTCTGATGTTAGTTTGAAGTCTTATTTAATACAGCAGGACCTTTATTTTACAAATAAGACTTTTATTTTAAAAGGGAAAGTAGCAGATATATCTTTATCCTGTGGCTACCTTGAGATTGACAGGTTTCTACTCTACAAGCATGCAGCTTCCTCCATTTCTAAGTATGATCCATCGCTTACTCATGAGCAAAATGGCAAAGACTAAAAAGCTCAACTTCAGCCTTTAAAACGGTAGTTCACAAACCGATGGTGAGATTATAGTAGCCACCTCCATCGTTTATGTGCAAACAGCAATGTTATGACTGTTCATGAGTCATGAAGGAGCAGTTTTGTTTTGGCATCTGAAGTTGTGTTTATGATGGATTATACTAGCGCTTACAATTGCACTGTGTGATGACAACCCAGAAAAGTCTATCCACTGAGGAACACAATGAGATACAGTTGGAAAGCTGCAAAAAAAGGTAGGTTACCCTTGTCGTAAGACATTTCTTTTTAAAGCTAAACTATATCTGTATGTTTCAAATGACAGAGTTTGCAATAAAAGCATCACAGGGGATATGCAGCATTCAGTGATTCAAAACTCAAAGAAAAAAATATAAAAACGTTTACTTTCCTTTCTTCGAGTACTCCTGACCTTTAGCGTTAGTTTCATGAACAAAACATGCAGATCTGAAGAGGTGCTATGTGTAAATACTGCTCCCTCTAATTAATGAGGCTTGATTCCTCTCGTTTGACGTTCATCTGTAAAAACAATTAACACTGCTCCTTTTCAACAAGGCAGAGGACATAAATCAAATGTTAACACAAGGCTGGAGAGTTCTCACTCAGTGTAATTAGGACAGCGAGAACCTAAAGGCCCTTAGCACTGTGCTTCATTATCAATTGACAACCTGTATGTCCCCTGACAGTGACTGATCTTCATAGGGAGCAGCCTGTGAATGCCTCTCCACGTGGCAGGAATGTGGGGGGAAATGAGATTTGCAGCCTTTTGTCTCACTGAATAGATGTTGCTGTTCGCTGCTTTCTACCTGTGCAAATTCAATCAGCATGCACCTTTTGTTGTTCCGAACGCACATAAAATACAAGTTTACTTCGGAACGCCACTCTTGAAATTGTGCCATGGCAAATTTGAGAGGATGATAATATTTACTACATTGAATAATTATGATGAGATCAAACCTTGATTACTTTAGGGACATTAAGCAATCACTCTAGGTTTAGGGATGCTCAAGAAGACAATAAATAAATACAACAGACATTTTCCACTTTGAAAATGTTTGTCTGCGTATACCCTCACAGGTAGCTTAAGTCCCTGATGATACAACTGAGGCTATAATGCATTCTACCTGAGTCTTTACCTCTACTTAATAATCCAGAGGAAATGTGTCATACATCTGTTTTAATGAACAGGAGAGTTCTGCATGAAGAATTTCCATAATTAATATAACAAATGTGAACTCAGCACTGTATCTGAACCTATTGTTATGAAGCAATTATAGCAGATGTGCATCCCACCCACAATGGTGCCCTTAGAAAACTGCCCTCCTTTAAGCAATACACAGAACCTTACAAATCTTAAACATTTTTTATGTTCATGCACTAGATGATACGGCGAGAATTTTTCCCCCCTTTTCAAAAGGGTGTCCTTTTGCTTTTTTTCCACAGTTGATAGATTAGAGTTTTTTTCTTCAAAGCCTCCCAAAGCTCTGTGTTTAATCACATTATGGCATTTCCCGCGCTGCCTCAGTATGGTTGCAGGGCTCAGGTTTAAAAAAACCGAGCAATGCGTTTCAATTTTTACCAGCAATTTGTACAATTCATGGTCTGCTGTCAGGGACGAAACACTGTATCACTCTCAGACTCCTCTCTTCTGTCATCAGCCCTGACATTAAAAGATAAGATTTGATCTAGATGGGATCTGATCTTTAACTAAGGCCATGGTCCCAGTCTATACAAAATTCCATTCATCACATCTTTAATCTTCCTCTGCTCTCCATCTGCACTTTTCACATGGAGTAACTTATACAGATTACAGTGTAATGTTTCTCTGCTGCTCTTTCTAGGGGATCAGTAAAATTCATTCCTTAATACTTCCACCAATGCCAGTAGGTAATGGCTATTAATGGTAACTTTAGCACTTCAGCAGCGACTTAAATTACAAACCTCAGTGCAACACCTACAATGACATTTCTGAGACGAGTAATTTTCTTATTAATATCTCAAAAGATGGGAAATCTAGACGATCTTCCAGGATTCAAAGCTTTAAATCCCACAATGGCAAAAACACGTAGCCAGAAAAGTGTTGGCACATCAGATCAGATACTGTAAGAGCCCAGTAGGGAGAAGAAGCTCCTGTGGTGTGACTACAATACATTTAATAATAAGAGCAATTCCAACTGTGCTTTGTGGAAAACATGAAAAAAAAAAATCATCCTTAAAACAAAATCATCAAAAGCAGCCTACATGGTTGGGAAAACAAAAAAAAAGCCACATCCCACAGTACTCCAAAACCTCGATGGGGAAAAGACATTTTGTCTGGAACAATTGTAAAACAATCAAAAATACAAACTGACACTGAAGACAGTCGCTGCTCGCTGGAATTGTAGATACCTTATCACTGAAAAACAGGCTTCTTTCGTTGGATAACAGATCTGGATTTTGAGCACTTTCACATTAAAATATGGTAGAAGGGAGATTCATTTTGCAGCAGCTTCATGCAGACCGGCTGCTGATTGCTTAGATACATTATTAATAAACATGACAAATATCTATCAGACAAACTGAGAAAAGGTTAACCCAGCATTAACTGTTTATATTTTAAATTATTTTCCTCTGTTTATTAAAATGTATCAAGGTATAGATGAAAAACTGAAAGCGAAGCCTACTTAGGTTGAGTGTATTATGGGTGTTTTTTTTATAATCTTACTAAAAATATAAGGAACACCAAACCTTAAAGGACCAAAATGATGGCCTAGTGATTGCAAACAGATTAAAGTTTTACTAAAGGGCTTATCGGTTTATCTGAAATGATGCAAAAAGCCTAGCGGCGCTTCACTGTAGTACACAGAGATCTGCACCAGACACACAGCAGATGTTCTGGGTGCACTTCATCTGCAATATGTTAATACATTGTCTCAAAAGTGAAAGCCTGGCTGTCATCATCTCTGGATTAGGAGCGTTTCAAATGTCAGCACGTGAAGAATCTGTTAGAAACACCGTTTAAACGTGTTCCGCGGACTCAATGTCTAGACTGACACCCCCTAAACTCGCTCCATGGCAGAGCACTGTAATCCACTTCACTTCTGAATTGTTGCCATCATTTAAAAGGGACAATAATGGTCACTGTCACTGTATTAGTTTTACGACACTGACAGCGTGACAGAGTCCATTCATCACAATAGTCTCCAGAGGAGCCCCCGTTACATGATGACCCGCAAAACAGCAGAAAGGTTTACGGGAGTTTCACCTCAAATGAAGGAGAAAACAACACTCTGTCATTCATTCGGCACACAACACACTGACTCTAAACTACACAATGCATACAGTACATATAGACATGTGTATGTGCTGGTTATTAATAAGCACTGCTATGCAAATTGGTTTCTACCAGAAGCGCAGTGATATTAATAACTTGTCGTGACTGTGTGTAAAAGCAGAAGCTAAAATAAAAATTGTAAATTTCACTGCTGCAGGAAAAAAAAGATTGAGTTATCATCAAAGAGTTAGGTAACTTTTTTGGCGGATAAACCTTTGTTTACTGTATGAAGGCTTGATTTCATCCATTGGTCCATGTTTTTCTAGTTATCCAATACAGGGTTGTGAGGGGGGCTGGAGCATATGTAGATCTGTCTACCTTATAGGGCAAAATGAGGAAAGGTCTCCATGCTGTCCCAGGGCTAACACAAGAGACAACCATTTGCACTCACATCTATGACCAATTTAGATTTAAACTTAACCCCACTAATTGCATGTCTGGACTACCCAGATTCCAAACCAAGACCTTCTTGCTGGGAGGCAATGCTGCTAACCACTGCACCACTGTGCTGGCAGAGTTTTCATATTCTTTTAAAGGAGAGATTTTAAAAAATGACCAATTAATTTCTAACTCCTTCTCAGGAGATAACAACAGAGTAGGTGTGCAAGCCTCGGAGATCCCTGGCTCCTAGTGTAAACGTGGAGAAGACAGCAACAGAGTAGTTGGTTTAGTACTTGTAATCCTGCCAAATCAAATATTTTAGAAAGGTGTCTCAAAAATATCCACGGTAACTTTTTGGATGCTTAGCCATAAATTAAAGTGGAAAAAAGTCCTTTTTTTGACTGGGATTACCTACCGCTGTCTACTAATATAGTGTTTGTGAGTATAAGTATATACTTGATAGAGCTGCACGTAAGAACTCGGCATCCTCCGAGCTCCCTAATGCAACGTCCATGATTTCCGGAGGCGCCAAAGTAAGAATAGGTGCAGGTAATAGTCCAGAGACTTCACAGTGATCATCCCGATGCTCCTAAAAGGGTATTTCGAATAATGATAACACATCTGAAGCAGATCCCCCACTGTGTGCTGCCTATATGACTTTTAAAAAAAGCCATTCAGCATGGTTATGTTAATGAAGGAGCACGTATCTCTGGCTTTGACTGATGATGTGAAAATTGTAGCATCACTAACTGGAATCGGTTCACAAAGAGCTTCGGTCTGGCAGGAAGGAGGAAAGAGCGCTGGTGTAAAGGATACAGCAAGGTGAGATTTGTGGGAGAAAGATAGAGAGAAAGCACTTTGTTCATAAATTATAAAGCAAACAATGATACACGATAACCGCCAGCTTCCTTGTGCTTTCCTTTGAAGTTATAAATCAATACCACCCTCGATTAGGTACAATTATAGACTTTCTCACAGTATTGCATTTATGAGACAGACTGACAGTTTGACAGAGTCCATCAATCAACAGTCTCCGGAGAAATTACACAATACTGATACACGCTATATTTTCCTAAAGACAAATACAGGGTGTAGCAACAAAATCACAGCAACTGCTGCTGATATATTGTCGTGTTTCAATAGATTGTTCTTTGCAGGCTTCTTGTAGCGAAATAACAAGAAGTCATACAGCATCATGTACACTCATTGAAGGAAGAAAATGATAATAATAAAAAAAGCCAGGACCTGCATAAAAAGTCCTTGCTGCAATCTGGAAACATGCTTAAGGAAAATTGCGTAATGTAGTAGAAAAAAATAGCAAAGCGAGATATGAGTGAAGAGAATGTTCAGGACAAACTCATCTTTCCATAATCCCCTAGTCTCTGTGCTCCCACCCTCCTTTCCAACCTCCAATTACAAAGAGAAGAAATGCCCCGCTTCTTCACTCCACAGAAATACACAGGCTCTACATCAGAACTCAATTTGGTTTGGTAATGAGACTGCGCTTGTGCATTTCCCCATGCAGACAGCCCAATCTTCAATTGCCTGCACACATGGGGGCTTTTCTTAGCAGGAAGGCTCTGAGGAAATAGGCTGGTAAAAGTGTTGCCTTTTTTCATTTGGATGAAACTTACAGCCCACCTTGTGTAGTCTTTTGAAAAATGACCTTGAGAAATTTGTGATATCTGAAGACAACATACTTTTAAACTGAAGCCTTGAAGATTTATTTCTTTTTTGGATACAGAACATGGCATTATATGAAGTGATATAAAAGATTTTACAGAACGCCGGTCAAGGCACTGATTATGCCTTGAAATGCAGCATTTTCTCTTCACAAGCTGATAGTGCGGCGACTGTATCCCCAATGCAGAGCTTCACGGGTTTCTGATAACCCACTGTACAATGTTCTCTTACATTTACAGCACAATTTACTTAACCCTGCACTGTAAAAAAAAATTGTGATATAAAAGTATTTTACTGTATATTTTACAGGTTTGTACTGTTCTTCTAGAATAAATTAAATTCATTAAATTCACATAAATAGACTGTGATTTTACATGTCAAATGTAAATGAACGTAAAATCACTGTAAAGTAATAAAACATAATTTTCTTGTTTTTTAAATGGATCTGTCTATTAGGCCTGCCACGATTAGTCGACTAATCACGATTACGTCGACTATCAAAATCGTCGACGCGTCATTTGAAGCTTTGTAAGATCCCAAAAGACGCAGGAATAAGTAGTAGGATTTAAGAGTGTAATAAC
>NW_005187474.1:2304148-2305219 GCF_000239375.1 Pundamilia nyererei | reverse complement strand
GCTGGTTCGGGAGGAATACTATGAGCCTGCGAGCAACCAGCTCACGCCAGCAAAGGCGTTTTATAAAATGCTGGGGATTATCATTGTTCCCCCCAGTGCACCCAACATTTCCACACCGCAGCAGGAGCAACCGCAGCAGAGTTTGCCCACATCACCGCAACAGCCAGGTTTTTTCACATCACCTTCAGCCAGCCCTGCTCCCTCTTCAACAGGGAAGCGGCAGACACCCCGCCAGCATTCACAGCCCCAGCGAGAGCCTGGATTTCTTCCTGTACAGTCGGCTAGGGTGAATGGTGGAGCTACTCTTTTGGCTCCTGCAGAAATAAAAACTGTTAATTCCGGGCCGGCTTGTTGTGTAAGCGGCACCGGAAATGAAAGAACTGCTTATTTTAAGGACAATTATTCTGGCCCATTGAGCCATTCAAACTGTGTTACTCCTGTTCCTTTCGAGCCTATCCATGAAACTAGGAAGGTGGGTGTCTCTGTGCTCAATAACTCCAAGGATCCAAAGACTGTTTTAGACTTAGATGGTTGTGAGCTACAAACTGAAATGAAGGGTCCTGAGGGTTCTGTTAAAAATGAACTGTGTGTTCCCCAGCCCTCAGCTCAGTTAGCCGCCCAGTTAGCCGCCCGGCCTAAAGCCCAGTCGCCGCCTCCACCACTTTCAGCCTCACTACCCATAGTTCAGTCACTACCACAGCCAGACTTATTACAAACTTTGTTACAGTCTATGGCCCAGTCGGTAGCTCAGTTGGTAGAAGAATCATTAGCTTTATCATCAGTTCAGTCTCCAGCGTCCTCATTACCTGTTCTCCAGTCAGTTCCGTCTCCTGCATCTCAGTCGACCTTAGTGCACTCTCTGGTATTGCCAGCACCTCAGCCATTCGCACGGCCTGCTCCTCAGCCACCATCTCCACCCACTCATTTTCAGGAGGAGATAAGCCCCACACAGACTTTCATTGCTCCTCAAGACCTAGCTCAATTTGAGACTTCTACTCTCTCCGGGGCCTCCCCAGAGGTTAAATATCAGCATTCAGTTAACTCTGGACCCCTGGACATAAAGAAGCCAGC
>NW_005187474.1:2267838-2304128 GCF_000239375.1 Pundamilia nyererei | reverse complement strand
TTTAACATATTTTCAGGCGAGAATGTAGCTGTGTAAACCTCAAATATCTGCTCAGTTTATCAAGTCACCACATATTTTCAAAAGCGCTCCGACGTTTTCCGAGACGTCTGTTACCCACTAGCTCGATAGCTAGCCGGGGGCAAGGCTCACTAGAGCCCGTGAGAACACCCACCGCCGTCTTTCGCTACTCAGGTTAAACATATATAAGTCACTTAGATAACTTAACAATGTTATTGTTTGGCCTTTTTTTTAGTATTTTATTTGTTCCTGAGTAAGTCGGTTTGGCTGAGATTAAAGTTATAGTTTTTACACAGCTGAATAAACGTCACCAGGCAACTGATCATCAGAAGTGTGAGATGCTCGAGAATATACTCCGGTGTGCTGTTTTTCTTTTAGATAGCAACGAGCAGATGGCTGAGTTTATTAAACTTCACCTAAACAATCTGCAAATTTCATTAAAATTTAATAAACTATCATCTTGTCTTTATTTTTAGTTAGCACCTTAAACACTTAAAGCTGTAAGCTAATGATAGTTATATAAGAGCAGATGTATGCTGTACGTCTAATGGATGCATGATCTGATTAGTCGACTAATGCAAAAGTAATCGGTGACTAGTCAACTATCAAAATAATCGTTTGTGGCAGCCCTACTGTCTATACATATGCATATTTAGATTGTTAAAATACATTCACAAATGCATCATAATTTCACAAATATTTGTCCGTTATTTGAAAGATTGAACTGTTAAATCCAAATGTAATGCTATGGAAAAATATATAAAATGATTCGTATAAACTTTTTTTACAATGATTATCATTATTGTTAGTTAGGGTGATCGTGGCTCAAGAGTTGGGAGTTCGCCTTGTAATCAGAAGGTTGCCGGTTCGGGTCCCGGCTCGGACACTCTCGGTCGTTGTGTCCTTGGGCAAGACACGTCACCTACCACCTAATGGTGATACCCTGAGGGGAATTATAAAGTGGAATTGTAAAGCGCTTTGAGGGTTTCATAAAGTGCTATATGAATGCAATCCATTGTTATTTAAACCAACTGTTAACTGTATATTTCTGTACATTTAAATATTATTATTCATATTGCCACATTCATTGACCTTTTTTATAGGTAGTTTCATTGTTTAATCACATTAAATAGTTCCCAATTTAATGTTTAAAAGCACTTGAAAAAGGCAAAATCCCATGTAAAATTAGGGCAACAAACTATATTGTCATTACTGAAAATAACCGTATTTTCATGGGAAAGTTATTTTCTGGTATTATTTTGGCATCCCAGCTGCCGGAATATTACTGTTTTTTTAGGATTTTTTTTTTTTTACGGTGTGCAAAGCCTGAACCGTTAAATAATTGTCAGAAAATTAGAATTTTTTAAAAAGTGGAGTGTTTATTGGACCTTAGGGCAAATAAAAAAAAATTATTTAGTGTTTTATTTATATCATGTTTGCTATATTTATTGCATTAAATGTGCTGGTTTTGCTTGTTCAGGGTTTTTCGGGGCAAAAACAGCCAAATATCACACTGCTGATGCACAAAAACTCACGTGTCTAATATGACACAGGGTTAAGGAGACAAAGAGAGTTCCCATAGCTCACATGAATGTTTTTTTAATTAAACTCCAAACCAATAACACCAGTAATTATTTTCAAATAGCCTGTGTTTTCCATATGTGTCATTAAACAATATGTAAGCTGGTCTGTTTGCTAATCATTTCTCAGATTCCAGGTCAGATTCCTCACCTGCATGGATGTACATGGAAACTTGGGATACTACACTACCTAAACTGGGCTGTTCCTCAAACAGTCTGTAGTTAGCATAAATGTATGTGCAAGTGGTGCAAAAATACTTATCTAATACAGTGGCTTTCAAAGAGGGCCGATAATGCTTTCAGAATTCTTTTTTTGAAAAATATCTCATAACAAATAAATAAATAAATACATCAAATTAAAAACAGGGTAAGGAATAAACACACAAATTACCATATTAAAAAGTTGTGCACAGCAGTCAAAAATAGTGTCTGGGTGCGAGGATGAAGGTTTGTCACTATAAACAGAGCTTAAAGCTGAGACATATCAAACCTCAGCACAGTCTATGATGGCTTAACCCGAGCCAGCCAAAAATAAATCAGGCTACACAGTTAAAGATACTCGATTTAAGGCTTTTTTTTTGGGTCAGGTCAAAGCATGACTTGCCTGTGTGGCAGAACTGAGGCAACGGTGAAAAACAAGCAATATGTCTTCAGGTTCTTGCCTCCTTTTCTTTGAAAACTTTGATTACAGGTTAATCTTACTTTGAACACAAAAAACAAACAAACATTTTATTAAGTTAGTGTGACAAATGATCATTAGTTATCATAAGTTTGGAAAATATGTTGTGCTTTTAAAGGGATGAGATAAAGGGAAACCGATCACTGCCTGCAACTATGTCGAACTCAATGATCCAAAACCATCATTATACGCTTCTGCAAGTTTTTAACATTTAAAATAGGCAAATATACAATGTAATACTTGCTTGTCCTACTTTTTAAAGATGTCCCAGAATGCCCTACCTTTCCATGTAAAGCACGAATCATCCAGATTACATGAAAGGGAAGTAAATCAAGTCTGATTTACACACACTTCAAGTAAAATTACTATCAGCTATACTTTTCAGTGTGTGCAAAGAGGATTGGACTTACATAGTCGTCATATGATTCATGTGTGACTGCTAACAGCGGGGGCCTGTATCCGACACTTGCTGCTGCTGCCCCTCTGGCTCTCGGGACTTGTACCTCCCTCGTCAAAACTGTCGTGGGAAGTTTGCTGTGTGCTGCCGTCGCTGTCCCCCGAGGTGTTGCCGCGCTCCTTCCCGCGCCTCTGTGGCCCCTGGTAAAGCAAAAAAAGCAAACAAACATGGCCTCAACATTGCCCTAAGAACCTTGCTGTGCAACACTCATAAATAAGCCAAAGTAAATTAAGTGGGAAAGTGGAATTAAGAAGAAAAAAAAAAACCCTCAAACTATATTTAAATCCTTTTTAGTGCTGCATACGTCCACGCTGCCACAGCTGGTGGTTGCCTTACACTGTGCTCAGGTGAAACATAAGATAAACACAGCACTGGGGTAGATCTTGTTATGATCAGAAGGGTGACGAGTGTCACTTTGTGTTTTGTCTGCTCTGCAAACATGCCTGTGGGATGCAACATGGTTATTTCAAAAATGTGACAGAGCGATGTCATGTCTCCGTTTGCACGATAACACATCTGCCTGAAACCGCTGATTAATGTCAGGCTGCAGGCGGACAGGTATAGTTTTCAAATACAGCAAGTTGTTACTTGACATGCACCGGTGGAGAGCAAGGGCCAAAGGGCTGGGGCAGACATGAGGAATTTAAGGTAGGTTGTTTCTTTATATAAAAGTCTGACTATCCAGCAGCTCGACTTCATGCTCGGTGTAGGGACTGCAGGGAGGATTTAACATTGCAAGGATGCCTATTTTCTGCTAACTTACATTTTTACAGCATGATACAGCTAGGGTATGGCAATTTGTCTTCCTCCAGCTTATTCTTCACTAGCTGGCAACCTATTGTGATCCAAAAATACAGACACTCAAATGGGAATTATTGGTGCATATTTTTAATGGAGATTTACAAAAATCGCTTATCATTGCAGCATAAGGGGAAAATCTGGAAAAGAAAGTGGTGGTACTGGTGGTGAATTGGGAGCGTCCCAATGTTGCTGGTGGATTTTGCTCATATGGATGTGCTGCCAGAAATAGGCCAGGCTTTCATGGCACACTCTACCTGGTCATTCCAGAGGGACTTCCATAGCTCACATAGATTAAGGTCAGTTTGCTCAACAATTAGATAAATAAATAACTCAAAAGGAGACTTATAGAGGGATGCGTGAACGTCTGATCCAATGAAATGCTCTGTAGCATTTATTGTTTCTGCATAGGCTGGCCTACAGGAGTTACGCGGAAAACAAGTCACATTTTAAATTTAAAAAAAATGAAAAGAAACCATTAAAAAATATTAAATACAATATGATTAGGAATACTCACAACTGGTTTGCATAAAATACAGAAACATGTACAGGTGAACCAATTAATGTCAAAATTCACCATGAAGGTGGGTGCCTCATTGTTATTTTTTAACACATTTTTTTTGTCATTCAGAGCAGGTTAGGTGCTAGGCTCTGGATTACCTGCAAATGCATAAAATTACACATTTTTATTGCATTGACTATTAGACATGAGAGATCTTGTTTTTCTTAAACCAGCCTTAAACCATGACAGAGCCCCTGTCATGTTTTACAGAAGAATATAGACTATAGATATGGAATATGGAGTACCAAAAGACCTTTTTGCTGCTGATTTTAAAATCAGTTGTTGTGTAATTTTTCATACCTCAGCCTTTTCTTCCTGTTTCCCTTGTTTAAGAATGGCTTTTTGACAGCTGTGCTTCCATGGTGATGACTTCTAATGAGGTTTCAGCGAACAGTAGACGCATATTTCAGGTCCTGTATTCCATCTTTGCTGGATTTTTTGCTATTTCTTCAAGACATGACTTTGAGATACTGTTGCTGTAGATATACCAAGTTTTCAGCAACAAGCTCTTTAGGAATCACTTTGTTGGTACAAAAATACTATTTTATGCCATTCATGGTAAATTCAAGTATTTTTGGATACTTCAGCTAAAGAAGTTTTAGCAGCAGCCAAGAAGTTACAAAGTAAAAAGTGCCTGAAGCAATTTAGAATTGTTTCTTGTGTAAACATGAGACTGGTTTGGGTGATTTTTTTATGCTTGAATGCTCCATAGGTCAGTATTAAGTGGCCTAACAAACAAGTGGTCAAGTACAAAGACTGCGCTTAAAAACTGGTAATAAACCAGCCAGTGTCCAAAGGAAAAACTCGGAAAGACCTTCAAACATAAAAGTATAGTTTAAGAAGACTTAAAAAAATGCAGTTCAGAATATAAAGAAATGAAATGTGAGTTTGGCTTTTGCACAGATGTAAGCAAGTGAATTCATAAAAGAGTAGAAATAAAATGAAATGGTTTTAAATATCACACAAGAAACACACCAGTAAAAAGGATAAAACACCAAAAATAAAAAATAATTTAAATAAACTAATAATTAGGATGAGAAGTGTCTGTATGAATATTATGTATTTATGTGTGCTTGTGAGTGTAATTAAAACTTTACCTTGTGGTTATTGCGGTTGTTGGTCGTAGACACCTCCCTTGAACACTCCTCCCTCTGCTTGATTCGTCAGAGCCGTTCAACAGGGATAACTCTCGGAGTTGTTCCTGCCTGATCTCGTCATTGTAATCCTGTGGAAACAAAATGCAGCACGTCTCGTAAGAAAACAAAACAGAGAAGGTCATTTGTCTTCTGACTGCAACAGATGCTTGCAACAGCAGCAAATGTCATCAAATTAAAATTATCTCGACACCCAAGGGGAGCTTGTGGCTTTGCTGAGCGGTGACTAGCCAGTGAAGAATCTTTTGGTTATGGTTTGACTCAAAACGCAGAGGAAAGATTAGTGGTGGAGAAAAAGGCAATAAATATTTCTCAAACGAGCCGCGGGTTTGTTGGGGAAAGAAGAAAAACTATTTTCCTGTTTAGGTTTCGAAGACTAGTGTTAACTTCCCAGATGGCCTTAAAAAAGAAAAGGTGTCTAACCAAAAAAAATTGAGGGCAAGATTTATCTTGATGTTGGCTGAGGAGAACAGAAATGGGAAATTAAATCAGACAAATATTTTTCTCACTTTAATGCAATACAAAAATAGCCCTTGATTTGTCTGCACACAGACTGTAATTGACACTTTCAACAACTTTGCGTGGAATATCGCTATCTTGCGATTCTGAACCATTTTTCTCAGCCCGCTATCAACATGATATGGATCGCTACACAGCAGATAAGGGAGTGGACAAAACAGCCTTCATTATCTTGTCACTGGTGACAGATAAACAAGCGTGGGGGTTTATTTTTTTTACGAAACACTTAAACCGAGTCCACGGGATTCAATACCATGGGCGAAATGTTTCTATAATGACACCAAGGCAGCAACAGATTTCTTTGGCTGTCACTGCTTATGACAGCACATTACGACTGCATGATCTGGTGTCACAGACTAAAAGGAGAGCCCCAAGAAAAATACGTCCTCTCGAACAAACATAAAAACCCAATATATGTTACTATGAGCAGCAATTTCAACTTTTACTCATGAAAGAGCCAATTTGTGGTGTCCATTGTATGGACACCATACAGAATTATTCTGTGTGCACATTTGTCACACTTCACATTCCAACAAATTTTAATATTAGACACTGATAACCCGAATAAAAACAAAATCCACGTTTTAAATCATGATTTTATTTATTAAGGGGGGAAAAAGATGTTCAAATTTATGTGGCCCTGTGTAAAAAGGAAATTGCATCCCTTCCCTTCTCCTTGATAAAGAGAAGGGAAGGGATGCAATTTGTCTGACAAAGTGAAGTAGGCTTAAAGTCCTCAAAAAGCAACACATCATGTCATGATTTAAAAAACCCTTAAGAACAGGCTTAGAAACAAATGCATTGACATCTATCAGTCCGTAAAAGGTTACAATCCTTTTCTAAGGTTTTGGGACTCAAGTGAACAATGGTGAGAACAATTATCCACAGATGGAGAAAACAGTGGTGAACCTTCCTAGGATTGGTGGGTCTGCCAAAAATACTCCAAGAGCGCTTCAATGACTCATCCAGGAGGTCACAAAAGAGCAGTGAAAAGCATCTAAAGAGCTGCAGGCCTCTTTTCCTCAACAATAAGAAACTGATTGGGCATAAATGGCATCTATGGGAGAGTTCTAAGGAGAAAACCACTGCTGACCAAAAAGGACACAAAGGCTCACATTTGCCAAAAAACATCTTGATGTTCCCCAAGACTTTGGTGAAAATGTTCTGTGTACTGATGAGATAAAAGCTGAATTTCTTTGGGAGGTTTTAGACCCGTTACATCTGCTGCAAAACTAACAGAGCTTTTCATTAAAAAAAACCTCTGTGGTAGTGTGATGGTAGTGTCTGGGGCTGCTTTGCTGCTTGGTGATGGAACCATGAATTCTGCTCTCTACTCCTGAAGGAGAATGTCGGTCTACCAGTTTGTACCTGAAGCTCAAGCTCACTTGGGTTATGCAACTGGACAATGAACCAAAAAATTTCAAAAACAAAACCAGAATTAAGTTTTTTTGAGTGGCTTAGACAAATTTCAGACTCAAATCACATTGAGATGCTCTGGTATGACCGTAAACAGGCTCCTAATGTTGGAAAGCCCTAAATGTGGCTGAATTAAAGCAATTTGGCAAAGAAGAGTGGGCCAAAATTCCTCCACAATAATGTGACTCATCGCCAGTTATCACATGCTTGATTACAGTTTTTGCTGCCAAGGGTGGCATCAGCAGTTATTATGTTTAGGGGACAATCAATTTTTGAAATAGGGCCAGGCAGGTTTTTTTCACTTAATAAATGAAAATCATGGGCAGATATTTTTTTTAGCCTTTTATCACTTTTATCACTAATAATCGTGTAAATGATCAAAACTCTTACCACATGTGATCACTCTGCACTGGACTATTTATGAATACTATAACTTTTCATGGTCCACCTGTGAACCACACAAAAATGATTTAAAAATGCAATTTTTTATTTCTATTTTCAAAGTCATCTGTTTTTTTTTGTCATGGGCGGGTGGACAAAGGAGCCAGAGGCACAGGTTCAATACCCCTGACGTGGAGTTTAGTCCTTTCCTACCTACAGGCCAGGCTTATGGATCACATCACATTTAGTCATGAGGATATTACAAGACATCATTTACCCACTCTGTGATTTGCATAGTTAGGACTGAATGTAATCAGATCTTCAACAAAAGCTTATTATTAGATTAAAGTAATTCTGTGTGAACACAAAAAAATCTGAACTCATTAACTGTCTAAATGTGTGAAATGTAACCCTTTTTGCAGACTTGTTATCAGTCGTCAGTTTTAGCAGACAAATCTGCAATCACGCTCTTCTTTAATTTATTCATAATTTTCCTCAGGATCAAATTTTTCAGCCACATATTGTCGAAGGATTTGCAGCACACACTGTTCATTTTTCAAACCGTAGAAAGAATATCTAAAAACAAGAGGTTAGTGTCTCTCTACTTAAATTGTCTTCTCCTTCTTTACATGTCTGACCTTCACTGTTTCTTAAGAAGTTAATGGAGCATGATTTTGAGGTGGAAAAAAAGAGAAATTTTTATCATTGTTATAGTGAGCAACCTTGATTCGGTG
Organism: Pundamilia nyererei; assembly: GCF_000239375.1. Lineage (NCBI taxonomy): Eukaryota > Metazoa > Chordata > Actinopteri > Cichliformes > Cichlidae > Pundamilia > Pundamilia nyererei. Next base: position 2,295,830 of record NW_005187474.1, on the reverse strand, counting down.
AATGTGAACACATTCGATACTGTTGCAGCAAAACTGAGCATTCATTAAACTGCAGCATGTCAGACATGTCTTCATTTACAGTAACAGGCTGTGTGTCATGCACAGGCCATATGATGAACAGATTATAAAGACTGAAAACACTGACACCAACATACCGTGAAAGAAGAAAATGAAACCATGGTGGTGGACATGTGACAGCCTGTGCACGTTCTTATAATGAACAAATAAGGCCTACAGCATTCTGTTTAATTCAAGGAGACTGGCAGAGCTCTTAATAAGAAATCTGGCAGCTCATTCAAAGCTCAACAAACCTGCCAGAGCTTGTGAAAGTAGACTGTTGACAAAGGTGTTAACATGAGTATACAGAGATAAAGCCCAAGCTGAGGCTTCTCGAGCCAGATTGTTTGCTCACTGTGATTAATTCTGACCATGCATGACCTTGTACACATGCAATGCCCTTCACAGAGCTTAAGTTAGACTTAAAGAGGTCAACGCATGAAGTGCAGCGTTACCAATCATTGTGATGTTTGCGTCTGCCAGCTATTTGTCTCTGTGGCCAGAAAATAACAAGTCAAGTTAATTTGGCATTCTTCAATCATCAGCTTTATTATAAGTGACGCTGTCATGTCAGATCACCTTTGACACCTGCGGCAGTATTGAACAAGGTAAATACATTTATCCAACAAAAACATCATATTAAAAGACATGAACAAACCAAAGAAAATGGATCAGTCTTAGCTTTTGAATAAATCGTGTGACATTTGTTGGATTACAGTGATTATATAAGATTGTTTTGTTTCCCAACATAATGCATTTAAGGGGTAGAGTCGTGCTATTAGTGCTATTATTGTGTTTGAAGAATCAAAAAGCTGTGTACTCAGAGACTCACTAGATTCGTAGAAATGTCTGGCAGTGTGAATGTATGTATTTGAATTTGAAGGTGTTAACAAAATCTATGTTTAAATGTTGGTGCTATGCATCAGGTAAACTATGCCAGTACCAGGCTGGACCCTCAGAACTGCCTTCATTCTTTGTGGTATAGATTCAAAACGGTGCTAGAAACGTTCCTGTGATGTTGGTTCATCTTGACGTGATAAAAACATGCAGATTTATCAACTCCACATTCATGATGTGAATCTTCTGTTCCACCACATCCCAAACGTGCTTTGTTGAACTGAGATCTGGTGACTGTGGAAGCCATTTGAGTACAGTGAACCCCCTGAGATGTTTAAGAAACCAGTTTGAGATTATTTAAGCTTTGTGACATGGTGTGTTAACCTGCTGGAAGCAACTTGACTTAGTGTTAAGAAATATATTCTAAAACACTTCTTCAGTAAAGACTCAGAGAAGAGAAACACACAGAACTTCTTGCTAGCAAGGGTGGTCTCCAGAACTGAGACTCGCGCTGAGAAACTGCCCCGGTCTTTATTTATACTTCAGTGAGCGTTTGTTCCTTACATTGGAATGTGGAGGTGTACGTGTGTGTGTGTGTGTGACCCCATAAACAACTTCCCTTAACCTGCTGGTCTGGAAAATCCAACAGTTCATCTATATGTAAAGAAGGCACTTAGACTAAAACTGACATAGCTACGTTAATCCTACCGTAAAACAATAAGACAAGGTACGACCTCTCCCATGCTCCTAGGATGTGGGGGTGAACACCCTGGAATGTTACAGACCTCCTAGGATGAGACATTCTTTCAATATGCCACCAACTATATACTTCTACACACAAATGATTACATGCAGTATTCTACCATATGCAAACTTATATCATTAAAAGATTATACTGACTACTAAGTACAATTTTCCTATTAACACTTAGTTATACTAAGACTCAGAAGATGGGTGCACTGTGGTCATAAGGGCATGGACATAGTCAGGTATGGTGTGGCATTTGAATTATATTCAGGTGGTACTGAGGAGCCCAAAGTGCGCCAGTGAATTATCCCTCCCATATATCCTCGAGTATAATCTGAACTGTTGATACAGGGCAGGATGGATCATGTTGTTTGCACAAAATTCTGACCTCACCATCCAAATGCTGCAGCAGAAATTGAAACTCATTAAACCAGGCAATATTTTGACTGGTTTGATAAACAACCATGTCACATTCAAAGTCACCTTTCTTCCCCATTCCGATGCTCAGTTTGAAAGTTGGCAGCTTGTCTTGCCAATGTTCACATGACTAAATGCTTTGACTTGTTCCCATGTTACTGGCTGGTTAGACACTTGCATTACCAAGCGGCTGAAAGGTGTATCTAACAAAGAGTGGGGAATAGACTGCCTCAGGAAAAGTGCTCAGACATATCTTGTCCTCTGTACTAGATAAAAGACTTCATATTTTTTGCACACCAGTTGTATATAATACAATGATAAGCTCTATTAAAGAATCAAATTCTAACTAATGCATCTTTTTTTTTAAAGTTCTTTCACATTACAAGTTCTTTCAAAGTTAGCTCAACACAAACAGCAATTAGCTGTGCACAGTCTGGCTCTATTATGGAGATAATAATGCAGAATATTTAACTCTGCATCCCTGACCAATTTTTTAGGTGGTCTCTAAGCTTCCTCACCCAGGACGTCTGGGCCAAATAATTAGGATAGTGCAGTATGAGTAAACCCAAGCACACCTGGGTCAGTTTTTACAGCAGTTTTAATTTTGTTTGACTTTATGGAAAAACAAATAAGCAGTGTATATCTCATTAAAGTATCTGTGTCACCGGCTATCTGCCAAAATGCTTCCATTGCAGTTTGGCCCAAGATGAAGGCCTCACAAGCGTCTGTCTTTACAGTAACGCACTGATTAGGCTTTTCTTTTCTTTTTAGATGCATAAATTGTGAGCTAACAGGACTGATTTCTGATTTGCAATTCTGCTTCATTGTAAGTCCTGGTAAGCTTTCTGTACCAGCTTCTGACAAAATTCAGATCTAGTTGTATGTGCTCTGTTTCTGATGGACAACAAATGATCAACTGATGCTAATGTCTAATTAAAAGTGACCATAGCACGCATGTGGCATTGTGGTAGACAGCTACACATCTCTGTGACTCTGCCTGCTGCATCATGTTGGTTTATGAAGCATAATCCAGCAAAATGCCAGCGGGAGTCAGTGGTAGGTTTCCACGGGGGAGCTCTGATTCAAATCGAGCATGTTTGTGGCAGGATGATCAACTTCTGTATGAGCTACGCTCTACATTTCCTATTGAGCTGAAAAGAAACCTCTGTTTTGAACATATTAAAAGAGTAGCTGAATATAATTAGGCTCTTACAAAATAGTCAGTGTCAAGTATAAAACAGTATGGAACCTGACCCCTGCAATAAACTGCAGTTCCTCAAATGGCCACTTGAGGCCAGCTCCAACAGAGAGTCAATCAGAGCAGAAAGAAGAAGGGTGCGAAAAACAAGTTTGATCTTTCTTTACAGTAATTTGACATTCAGCATGGGTCCCTATGTAGTTAATTATACTAACAACCAATCCAAGAAACCTGTGATGCAAGTTTTGGTTAATGTGTCACCTGGTGCCACATCGTAATATTTTACTGCTAATAGATTTTATTATTTTATAGTTTTCATTTTTTTATTTTGGTATGATATTTGTATGTTTTCTGAAACTTTTTGGGGGGTTGTCTAACGTCCTTCCAGCATCTACCAAATGAATGCAATGAGGCACACTTGCCCTGTCAACCATGTTTAAAAATGGAGACAGGAAAGCGCCACAACAAAGCAAGGAAAAAAAGATGGGCAAAGGCACCCAGGGCTGGGAGGCCATGGAGTTGTTTTCTTGGGATGAATGCCTGGCACAGAGAAGGAGTGAGCTCTGGCAATAGCAGGAGACTCGGCAAAGAGAGACCAAAGAGACAAGTGAAGATGAGAAGGACCGAGTAAACTTCTGCTATACTGCCGGGAGTGTGCTCTTGAGAGACTGTTGTGGCTTTGGGGTTTTTCTTTTTTTCCCATTTTTCAGCTGCCAAGTTTCTTAAGGAGATGGATATTTTAGGGCTTTTTTTTCAAAAAAGGAAAAAAAATTAAAGGAACATTTTGAAAACACATCAGATCTCAATGGGAAAAAACATGCTGGTGCTATAATGATATGGGGTGGGATGTGTTAGAAACAGAAGGATGCTGCATCATTTGATAGAAATATGATGTATTAACCTATAGAAGGAAATTTCATTGCAGCAACTCAAAATAATACTCAGTAGTTTGTGTGCCCCCCCCACGTGCTTGTATGGATGCCTGACAGTGCGTGGGCATGTTCCTAATGATGTGGTCCTTTGATCTTCTACCAGATCTGGACCACAGCATCACTGAGCTTCCAGATAGTCTGATGCACAACCTGGCAATGTTGGTTGGACGGAAACATAATGTTCCAGATTTGTACTATTGGATTCATGTTAGGCAGGCACAATCAATGGTATAATTCCTTCATTCTCCAGGAACTGCCTGGATACTCTGGCATTAGGAAGAACCCAGCAACTATAGCACCAGCATATGGTCTGACAATAGGTCCCTGACAACAGTCAGGGTGCCGTTGCCTAGCCTGTAGCGGTCTGTGGATCTCTCCATGGATGTGCCTCCCCAGACCATCACTGATCCACAAAAAACTGGGCATGCTGAACAATGACAACATAAAGTTTTCCATTGCTTCTCCAGGCCCTTTCATGACTCTCACGTGTGCACAAGGTGAATCTGATCTCATCTGTGAAAAGCACAGGGCACCAGTGGTGGACCTGCCAATTCTGGTATTTTATGGCAAAGGCCAATCTGCTCCCATAGTATTGAGCAGTGAGCACAGAGCTCATTAGACGACGTCTGGGCCCCTGGCCTCCCTCATGAAAGTTGCTTGTGTTTGTTTGGTTAGAGGCATTCATACCAGTGGCCTGCTAGAGTTCATTTTGTAGTGCTCTGGCACTGTGCATCCTGTTCTACTATAGTTGTGTCTTTAAAGACAGCATTGCTAAGCTTGGTTTCTTTACTTGGTTTCGGCTACTAGACACTGCTCAGCTCACTCTGAGTCCACAAAGGCTTCATCCAACTTTTCTTTCACATATGCATGAGTACACCGCAAATACACCTGTAACCATATGTTGCTTTTCACGATTTATCAGAGCACGTCTCTGACAACATGTTTTACAATGCAGCTCCTAATGCATTATGCAGCAATTAAAAAAAAAAAAGCAGGACATGTATATGCCACTCCTCACCTGAGGCGTGAAACATCTGTCACTACTACTACTGACAGATGCCTGCTGTGTTGCATTATGTGCAGTTTATTTGCAAAATCCTAATAATATGCCCGAGGCAGCGGACATGTGCTCTGAAATTGGTACTAAAGTTTTTTTAATGTGATTTTATTGTCATGTGGAGAAGGTGTAAGCTGAATTTTGATGTTGCCTACCTTACTGCGTTGTGTTTTTTTCAAATTTCAGTAAATACGGGGTTTATTTTTCTAACTCAGCGTGAAATTAGTGTTGGAAATGTCTGATTAACTAGCAACATTTAACAGTTTTCTTAATCTTGCATTCATTTTGGATTAAAGGAGCATTTTTGTTAACATCCACCTGCCCAAAATGTCCTTCCACGGTAATCATTTTCGGATTACTGCAATTAAAAGCTAATTGCTTCTTTCCCAGGTCATTTTGCAGACAAATCTTTACAAAAGATCTAAAATAACTAACCTAAAATCTCTGAATGGGTGGATATATTAAAAAACAACTAGTCCTATATCACGGCTGGTCCTGTGTACACACTGATTAGCATCAAATAATGCAGTTTACTAAAAAAAAGTAAGAGGGGTCCTTTTTTAGAAGAGATTACTGAGTTTCTCACAGGTGCAAAAATAGGAAACTAAGGGGGAAAAGGCTTAGAAAAGCAGGTTTAAACATAAGCTGCTAAAGGTTCAACTAATTGCTTTGCATGCAACACTTTACAGCACGGGCAAGTTCTCGTGGTTGTTTTGCACCACTTGGTAATGAGTCACATGTTCACAAGTTTGTGTTAGGAGCAGCAAGAATGCACCAAGGAACTGAAAGTGGTAAAATTGTTCCCATCAGTTTTCCCTTTCACCAGCCAACAAACACATAAATAGATTCTCTTGGCTTTTAGCTTAACTTCTGATGGAGTGTTTAACCACTGTTTTCGAGCATTCTCCCTAAAAGCGTGCACACAGAAACATCAGGAGCGGATCTATAATCAGGTACTTCCCTACTGTTTGTTGGCAGACTTTGTGAAGTCATTAGTAGCTGCTTTTGTTCAGTGCGGTATCATCATGCTCCTGGCCCACCGAGACAAAATTCTTGCAAGAATATTGGTTCAGTATAGCAAGAAGCATGAACTTCATAAAGCAGACTCATGCAGCACAGCTCCTCTATTAGACTTGTCACATTTGCAAAGCTTGATTAATATTTACAGCTTAAACTCAGCGAGAGTACACAACATGCACATTAATTATTGCTAAGTTCTCCAGGCTAGGTTGCTGGAGTCTTGGAAGTTGTTCCATACTGCACTTTAATTGCTGAATACATTATTTTTCATTTGTAACTAAGGGCATGTAGTGTCGAATGGTAGTTGTAATGCAGAGAAAAGCTTCACGCTCGTATCTTCCTCTTATTTAAACAAACCCCCGATACTGTAAACTCAGTACTGCTGCATGCTAATAAGGGTGATGAAGAAATGGTCAAGTCAGCAGTAAATGCGCTTGTTTGGACAGGACGGTGTAGGAATAAAAATTACAAAGAAAAATCGTGTAAAGTATTAAACTTACTGGTACTAGGAATTTCTTTATCTCCTCCAAGGCGTGACTCATGCGGGAATAGGCCTCTCCAGGTGGAGCAAAGACCTCAATTAAAACGTGCAGATCGTTACTCAGATGGGCGTATTTGGCCTCCCCGCTTTTCCTTAATTCTTCTTCCTGTAAAAAATAGAAGAGGAAGGGAAGTTTTTTGTGTGTTTTTTTTTAGAAATTCACCAAATTAATATCTTTAATAAAAATGTTTAATTTGAATAAATCAAGGCGCCATTTATCCTCCCTACAGATGCTGCACATCTGTAAACTGCTTTGGAACGCCACCTCCACCCCAGCTCCTCCTTTTCATGCTTTTTATGTCTTATCTATTGTCACTGATCAGTTCTGTGCCGGGGGCTTCCCATCATTCTCCCTGCCTCAAGCTCCTCGTGTATGCAGATGGAAAAGGGCGGGGAGGTGTGCTCTCCCCGCATTATGCTTTCCACGTCTGCACATGCCAGGCGCGAAGGGGGTCCCTGAACAGAGTCATGCCGCCAGATATCATTTACTTCATGTTGAAGAATGGTCTTTTTATTGTAGTGGTCTTGACTGAAAGAGCACAATACAAGCTTCGGGTTAACACATAGTAATTGCACTACTGCATAAATTGCTGGATTATCAAAGAGCTGTTTGATTAATTATTAATTTTGATATCAGTTTTTTGTTATGTGTTTATTGCAGATTTCAGGGTGGTTGAGGAGCAGGTGTACTAAGCAGGCAGACAGAGTGAGGTCTCCTGGTGGACAGGTGAGGCATTAACCTTTCAATAAATATTCTGAGATGGAAGAGAAAGGTAATGGATTGCCAGAGGAAAATATCCATCAAAATTAAGTTAAATGGGAAAATGAACAAATGCTTGCTGAAGCTATCACACTGATTTCCATTCTTGCTAGAATTCCAGCTGGATGCTTTTCTAGTAGTCATTTCCCCTATCATTGTTAATATTTGGTAAAAGCTGTGGGATATGGAAGTGAGTTTTTGTCAGCTTATGGAGAAAGTCATGCCAGGGAAATAATAACAACCACTGCTTTAAAGCAACGCAGCACTGCACATTTAGCAAAGATGCAGGGCAAAGAGAAAGAATTTCAGGAGAGAAAGTTTCGTTTGGATAGGGCACACTGCGCTGATCTCAATCTTACATTGTGCACCGAAGTAAACATGTTTTCAATACAGACTCCCACACAAAACTCCTCCAGACTCTGTTCACAGGAGCACCTTTAATTCTTCACCCGGGCCCTGCAGAGACCTGCCTTAGGCTTCACACTGACATTAACGGCTTAAAAGATCTGCAGTATAGCTGGGGGCAAGTGGTAACTGTGTTTTAAAAGGAGCGTTAAATCAATTCCACATTTAACAAATAATCAGAAGTGATGTGAGGCCTTTTTTCTACTTGTACTAGTTACAAACGCAGCGGCTGCATTCTGAACAATGTACAGAATATTCAGTCATGTCAGAATAAAGACTGACTAAGGATTTTTTTTTAAACCTGTTTTCATTCATCCTTCGCTGCAACAGTTGGGTATTGAGTGCTTTTCTCAAGGACACCTTGATGGTGGCTGTTAAGAGAAGTGAGAGTGCCACTCATGCACTTTACTTTATCAGCCAATCTGGGGCTTCAAACTTTTGTCCTTGCATCACAGGGCCGATGCCTTCCCTCTGGGAGAAGCCGGCTTTAATTAAAAATTTCTCCCAAGATGTCATCATTTTTCACTTTCTCTGTCAGCGAGCCTAGGTTATTGTGTATCTGATCAAAACATGCATGTGGGCAGACCAATCTGTCTGCAAGCTGGTACAGTAATTTGTCCCTGAAACGCTAGATAGCGTGACTGCCTGCTTAATTGAAGCTATTGTGTGGTTCACTGCTGTAAGGATTATATGTTGTGTATATAAACAATATTCTGTCCTGCCTGCGGTGTTAACCTTGACTACCAGGAAATAGTCTGGAACCAGAGAGGTGAAATAAGGACTTTTCAACTCTATGATTAAGCACCACATAAACTCTTACTTGTACACGAAGTGTAATATTGAGCATATGGTTTAATATTAGCTTAAGAGGTGCTCTTGTGAAAATGTTCCCAGCCTACCCTCCTTACCCTACTGCTGGGCTGATGCTTCTAAATGTGGAACTGGATAAGGTGGCAGAAATGTGTGTAGGCAATGTGCTTTTGAATGTAATAGGGCTTTGGCGGCGTCTGCTCGACACTGCCTTGTGGCCAGATGCCTTGAAAGGCTGCCAGCCTTTCACTCAGGACCTCTGGGAGCCAGTCTCATCACAGAATGCCTCAGACTTGCCTAGACCGTACACAAAATCAATACCCCTCAGATAACACCAAGCAAAATCAGATCATTATGTAGCCATTGTTGGTAAGAGTCAACTGTTAAGAGTCTATTATTGTCCTGTGTGCTGGGTGAATACAGCCGGGGACTTTATAAGGACAAGGACTAGAAAAACAACACGTGTCTTCCTCAAGATGAATTTCCATGTCAGCGACATAGCAGGGGACATAGTGAACATTAAAATTGCCGCTTGCTCAGTATAACAATCTCAGCAAAGCATGCAGGTAAATGAACTGTTATGTTGCTGACAGTTTGACTGTTATTAACATTTTAGTGCCTCTTTACTTAATTTAGCACACCAAAGACAAGTTAATGTAGCACATGAGCAAACTCAATGGACTTAGTGGCAGTAAGCCAAAATTGTAAATGAACTCCTGCACCAGCCAAGGTACATCCAAGAATTAGATGGTGCAAAAAAAATATCCTCATCTCAGTGCCTTCAAAAGGAAGACTTTCCATCTCACCATTAGGTCCATAAAAGGTCACTTTTATTGTATTAATTTCTATTTACAATACAAAGTTTAAACACTTATTACTTAGTCTCAGTTATTCAGTTATATAAATTTTCTGTAACTGATATTTGGTATTATCACACAGAAAATGACTGATTTCATCTATTCTGCAGATAATCTCAATCTATTTGGTCCATTTTTAAAAAAAATGTGTTTGCATGTATAGCATTAATATTGATCTTGGTAAAATAAATATTAATAACTGCATGTGTCTTGTATTAATAATGCTGTTTCCAGACATGTACTGCAGAGCTGAACATATCTAGACATTACCTGACTCGAGGTGCATGTGAGAATCATAACGTCTAATGCAGCCAGACTGGACGTTAGCCTCTCAGCTCTCTAATAAAAACACTGTGTGATGTTAGACTGTGCTGATGTGCGAATAGAGCAGCTAACTGTCTGGTGCATTCATCTCCAGCAGGTGACCATCACGTGTGCACGCTCTATCCTGACAGCTTGTCTAAATCACACTACTGAGTTTTTTTAAATGGTAGGACTCTGTGTGAAACAGGCTATTTTCTGCTGCGTGTTATCTTAAAAGAAAGTGTGAAAAAAAAATCCAACTTGTTCATGTCTAAAAACAGAAGCTTCTTTAGTTTGGGCATACATGGCTAAGTACATATCAAGATCATCCTAAAACTCCTATACTGAAAATCTAAGGGTCACAGCATAACTTCAGCTGGACATGCTTAAATTATTTTAAGTATCAGTCTGTGTGTATGTAGATGCAAGTATATGATCTAAAGGCTGCGTAATACACGTATTGATAACCTTAATCAGAATAGTTATTAAATGGACTGTATATAATTTACACAGATGAACATTAGAACAGATTTGTTTGAGGGGTTTAAGTCTCTCTGGTCCTGCGATTACGTTATTGATGATAACATAATTACATAATCATATGTAATTAATTAAACATAATTACATTTACTGTTCCAGTGGCATTTATTTGAAGTTCGTGTTTTTTTCTTTCTGTTAAATATCAACAGAATCCAAATCACTTTTATTGTGTACACACAAAAGAAATTGATCTCCCGTTTCTTTGCTGCACTCATTGGACTTAACACAATAGACAAACAGACAATAACAATACGTGTTCTTCTTTGAGGACTTGACAGTATGTATGTGGTATATAGAATATACAACATACAGTATATACAGCGTGCTTTTGTAGCAGGTATGGTGGCTGTTTAGTACAGACACCATGTGAGCGATTTAAGTGTTGATCAGAGTGACAGCCTGTGGAAAGAAACTGTACAGACGTCTGGTTGTTTTGGTGCTCAGTGCTCTGCAGCACCAATCAGAGGGGAAGAGTTGGAGGTGGCCGTGTTCAGGGTGTGCTCATTTCCTGATTCTGGATTTTTTTTATAAGCCCTGAATGGAGGGCAAGGTGACACCGGTGATTTTTTTCTGCAGTCCTGACTGTCCGTTGTAGTGTGTTCTTGTCCTGCTTTGTGGGTGATCCAAACTAAACAGTGATGTATGTGCTGAAAACCCCTGCTGCTAAGTGCTCCTCCATGTTCACAGGTTGTTCTCTAACTATGCCTGTCTGCTATATGTTCCTGAGGAAGTGCTCTCCAAAGACACTTAAGAACTTGTTTTTGCACATAACTGCGAGCTGCAAACAAAGCTATGGGAATGCTGACAGTGAAAGGAAACAGCAGTGTTGGACAGCCAAACTTTATGCAGCATGCTATAAGCTACACGAGTTCAATAAACCTGAAGAAAGCTGTAAATTCAAATAACAAATGTCTTGTAAAAAAAGAGGGAAAAAAGTGTAAAAAAATGAAATCAGTTAAAGCCTCTGTAAAGTTGCTCCAACAGCCTTTGCACTGTTTTGCCCTCAATATGTACTCGATGTATTGAAATGCAGCTCTAGTTTCACCAAAGAGGCGATAAGGCTGAAAGTCTTTTGTCATGTCTGAATGTCTGAATCAGAGGCTACAGTAATAATAGCAATGTAACTCTAGAGCAGCACAGTGCGACCTGTTATGAGCGTGAATACCAGATCCAGCAGGCTGTCTGTGTACACGCTCGGATAAGTTTGGCTCCAGGGGACCACATGTCAGCAGAATAAATGACTTTGGCAAAGAGATTCATTACTTTGCCTTCATAATTGACGATTACAGAATATGCTATTAAACAACACAGAAAAACATTCCCATTTTTCGCCTACATATGTTTGTCAAGTGAAAGCTATTAATTTTATTCTGGGTGTTATTCATCTCAGTTACTGCTCAGATGGTGTTGGTTAAAATATTCCACTGTGCTTTTGGTAGGATTTCAAGAGCTTTGCCTTTGTAAATATTTCTCTTTGATCAGCCAAACAGCTATATCTCAGCACCAATCGATAGACGCCTTACCTTGTCTTTATCTCTCATGGACCCTTTGCCAAGGATGGACATCTTCACTCCTGTCTCCTCTTGTAATCGTTTCATAGAATTTCCCCGTGGTCCCAGCAGCTTCCCTACAAAATTAAACTATGCAAGAGGAGAATAATGGCAATGAGAGACCTTATCAGAGTGTCCTGCATACCTAAGAAGAGAATTAATAGTTAAAAAGCTGATTTATATTTCCATATAACTGTTTTCTAAGCATCCTCTCTTTTTACGTGCTGCATGTAAAAGGGATTTGATCTTTTCAGAGAAAAGGTTAACCATGAAAGATCACCGCTGGCCATTAGTTATCTATTATCGATATAACCTCACATTCCACTGATCATTTATCATGTGAGAAAAAGCTGAAATGTAGCCTGTAATAAATCAATATAATGGTGCTCTGTGTGTAGCACATTAAAGGTAAATGCAACTCTCATCTTCATTCCAGCATATGTGTCTGTCCTGTGCTTGCTCCATGCCCTCGATAGTCATGCGTCTTAGTGGCGTTTAGGGTCATCGAAGTCATGCTAAGAGAAAGGAAACGAATGGGAACATGGACTCAAACCAATAATATTCCTGAGACTGTTCCAGAGGTCAGTGCTGAGATAAAGTCAGAAATAATGACTTTCTTCCCAGTGGGAAATTAAGTAATACTATCCTGATGACAAACTATTAGATTAAAGCCTTGGGGCTATCATTTCCCTCTCACTGTGCACCAGCTAGTGTTCATACTGAGAAAAGTAACTCTGGGTAGCCACAACACTGCTGAGATTACCAGTTATTAAAAGGTAAAACTCATAACGTGACTGCAGTGAGTCTGGCAGTTTTTGAAAACGTGGGTGGGGATGACTATTAACACTACTTAACACACAATTTTTAATTGTTAAAAAACCCAGCTTCGACTTTCAAATGTTTCCTGTTAGGTGAGATTAAAAGTAGACCACCTCCGGAGTTGAACAGGTGGTCAGCCGCCTACTGCAACACACTCTGTCCAGCGCTAAAATGACATTAACCTTTTCACAAAGCAGGTTCTCCTACTGTGAGAAGAGCTCATAACCTTACTGCCAGCTGTGTGCGGCTGCTGCAACGCAACTCCAATAACTGCTCGCTCAGCTTATTCAACCTAAAGTGTCCCGTCAATTTATGAAACAGACACTAATTTTCCATCTATCTTGTGCCGGGCTGACTTATTTTAATGAACATCATTAACACCACAAGTGAATGCCACAACCAGGATTTTGAGGCGCCAGGGGATGTGTATATGAAGAAAAAAAAAATCTGCTGTCCTTGCCTGTCCTCTGATCTGAATGATTAAGGCGCCTTTGTGGATGCCTTTCTTCAGCTGCTTTGACAGGACTATCCTATAGCTGGCAGGGAGCTGGAGAGCAGATGGTCGTTGTGGCTACATCGGGAAGCCGCTCGCTGGGTGGTAGGAGAAGAGTGGCCTGTTTTCATTAAGCTAATGAATGTCTGGAGCCATTCTGCTGCTCCATGGTGAGCAATTTGAGCTTCGGAAAGGGGTATGGTTCAGTGTTAAATGAGGTTTGAAATGATTCTATATACCCCCTATAGTCTTAACACTGATAAGTGTGCAGATATTAGAAGTAAGGGTGTTGTGCATGCAACAATTAAGCGCAAAGACATTTTAAACATTGAACAAATACTCGATGATAAAATGGCTGGAATGAAACCCTTGTTTGTACTGTATGCTGTATTGCACACTCTGGGTCTTCTTTTTCTTTTCTTCTGAAAACCAAATTTTAATGTTTTGGTCTCCATACTGATTCTAAAATATGAAGCTCTGCGCTGTGTAACCTTACAAGTTCACAGGGTATAACGAAAAAGGTGAAGATTGAGTTGGACACAGCTTACAAATGTAGCTGAATAAAGCACTTTTCAAAAGCACCTCAGTGTGTCTGTTTCGTGGTTGTGCTTCCTTCAGTGGCCTGCGTCTGCAAACAAACAGTCTGAAGACACGTGTGTAGCATTGTTTTTTAACTGGTTTGCCTTTTGTAATGGCATCTCAGTATTTGCAGCATGTTTCATTGTGTTGCAAATGCGCTGTCAAACTGATGAATGTACGTCTCAGCCGTCTTGTGTTTTGCCTATTTGCATACATTTTTCTAAAGGAGAACTCCATCAAGAATTAATCCAACAGAGGTGTGTGAGCAAACAACAAAGTTCTGTGTGGCTCCAGAAGGTGCTGCGTGAGGCTACAGTTAATAAGGCACCTCACTAGAGGTCCCCGTGGCTTTTTAGGCCGTCCATCAATGCTACACGGGTGCGATGCTACATTGGTGGGTAAGTCTTAAGCTGCGCTCTCAAAGCTAGGACACCCTGCAGGCACAGGTAATCCCCACAGTAATATATGTAATGCACATCAGTTCTTCCTTTCCCAGTTTTATAAACAAGATCATCCCAGCTTCAGCTTCTGTACCGTATGTTCCTAAACTCCAACTTTTATTTTAAAGATGTCAGTAAACACAGATGTTTCTGTGTTAAATGATTTAAAAAACGTTGACACAACAAGAAATGCCTGTGAGTTTTCATTTTAAAAAAGGGGTTATTTTCTGTTCACACTTTTTGGTTGTTGTGTTTGCATTCACACCAAATGTGAAAGCTGCCTTCATCAGTGACTGAGACCTGACATTGGATTCTTCGTCACCTTTGCAGACTTGTAAATCAAAGGATGAAAATGTGTGAACCAAGAGTGATCCCAAACATGGAAAACTTGGAAGCAACGGGGAATTATATGCACTGTATTAGTTTAATCCTGGTGAGCTGCACAACTTAATGTCTCCAGCTTGACAACTACCAAATCCTGTAGAAAAGGTTTTGTAATTTTAAAGCATCACATTTAAATGAATGAATGAGTGAATGAATGAATGAATTAGAAGGTCTGATTATATGGGGAATACCACATATGTACATTATTCATAACAATACTGCCACTGTTGTCTATAAGGGGCTGGACTGATTTGGTGAAATCACTCCTGCTGGCTTTTGCCTTTTATGTTTTTTTTTTATGACGTCCTATGTTTCCTACAATGCTGAGATCTTTGTACACTTAAAACAGACCCATTTGTGAGTGCAGACCAAAGGTCTTTTTTCCATACATTCGAAAAATAATGACACTTTGAAAATACATTACAAGTTCATTTTTATGCTCCTAAATTTAAAGTAATAAATGTGATTATATGAGAAAAGCTAAATAAAAGGCAAACATCAAAGGAGGCACTCAGCGCCCTCCTGATGTTTCCCCTCATATTTATTTATTAATTTTATATATTTTTAAGTGCTAAAGCAGCTTGTTTCCATTCTTTAGTATAAGGTCAGTTCCAAGGGAAGAATACTGACATTTTGCACCTTGTCGAACCACTGTGGCATTGCATATCTAATAACAAAACAACTTTTTAGCTTTCAGGTTGGAAAATTTGTTGCCCTTTTATGCAGTGCACTGGGGCCAGTCAAGATCAGCAGATGTCCTGAGGGCACTCACTGCCAGGTTAGTGAGCTGTGGTACTGGGGAAGTCCAGGTCCTCTCTGATAGGAGGATTAAAGCTTTAGGTAGAGGTTTATGCTTTAATGACAGCTTGGGATGACTGGGCTGCGAGCGTGTCAGATGAGTGTGTCCTATCAGCCCCACGGACATTAAAGGAAGCAGATGAGTGGTTGTTTGGGGAGCAGTGTGGCAAGGGGAGGACACCTGGTGAGCTTTTCAGAAGGGCAACACAGTCAAAAGCCAGACGTGTTGAACAGAGGTTGTCTGTAAATGTTAATGCTAATCAGTCATTTCTGTCGTGTATCTACAACTTTTGTCTAAAAAATGAATAAAAAAAGAAAAAAACAAAGATACAGACCGTCTTTAGGTGACATGAGACATGTGATACAAGTCATACTTCAAGCTGGATTTTCTAAATATTTACAGTGAAATACTTGGAATAGTTCATTACAATAGAAATGCAATATTTTCCATTCATATATATAAATTCTGGAATGTGAAATAAACAACATGCTGCGATCTAAAAGACAGCTGAGAAACAAAGTCATTGACATCTAACTGTGTGGAAAGGGTTACAAAGTCATTTCTAAAGCTTTGAGGACTCCAGAGAACCACAGTGAGAGCCATTATCCACAAATGGAAAACAACTGGAACAGTGGTAAAGCTTCCCAGGAGTTGCCGGCCTACCAAAATTAATCCAAGAGTGCACTGACGACAGTCAAACATGGTGGTGGTAGCATGATGGTGTGGGGCTGGACGACTTGCTGTTATTGATGGAACCATGAATTCTGCTCTCTACCTCAAAATCCTGAAGGACAACTTCCAGCTATCAGTTTGTGCCCTGCACAATGATACAAAACATACCAGCAAGTCTATTCTGAATGGCTAAAAATTGAATTATGACTGAATTATGACAATACTCCAAAGAAAAGTGGTCCAAAACGCCTCCACAGCAATATGAGACTTAAGTCACTGTAAAAGCTTGGTTACAGTTCTTGTTGGTAAAATGAGGTATTATTTTAATGAGGGAAATTACTTATTCACATAGGGTCACAAAGATTTGGATAGGTTTTTCCCTTAGTAAAAGATAAGCTAATTTAAAGGCTTTATTTTAAATTTACTTGGGTTAATTTTGTTTAATAATAACATATCTGTGATGAACTGAAACATTTAAGTGTGACAAATATGCAAAAAACCTAAGGAAGAGGGAAAGAACAAAGACTAACAAGTTCACACAAACCCAGCTCCCTTCTCGCAAGTCTATAACAGCTCCATGGCTTTTAAATAAGAAATACAAGTTGTTCTCTGAAGCTTAGTTTAGAATAAAGTGTGGAGGTTTCTTAAAATGAGAATAACATCCAGTTCATTTAAAATTCACAGTGTATTGAAGTGAAAACAAGAGAAAGACAAGTTTTTACTACTAATTAAATGTTAACTATTTAACATTACAAAGCTTTTCTGGTCTTTTGCAGCTGAAATAAAAATTACCTTATAAATGATCTGTTACTAAAACTGTAGTTTTGTAGTATCATCAGTTAAACTGAAATAATTTGCAAACCACTGCATTCTGTTTTTATTCATATTTTACACAGTGTCACAACTTATTTGGAAATAAATGGGGTTGCATTTCCCTCTTCTTTAGTTTTGTTTGCATATTTGTCACACTTGAATGTTTCAGTTCATCACAGACATTTTACTTATTCAGCGTACTGAGAGCTTTACAAACCACACTCAAGATGAAACAAAACGAGAGCGCATGGTGAACACTTTCACTGTGTTTCACTGCACATTAACACAAATCTTCATACAAGGTTTGTGTTAATGACATTAATGCAACGTATTATGGCAGTTAGTGAATCTAGGCCAACAACTAACTAATGGGATAATTAATCAGTAATAGCTTCTTGGAGTAAAAACACTATTTGGTTGCATCCAGCAGACTTTAATTAGCATTAGCGACAACTTGCAGCCATGCTTGTGTCTATCAAATGAAACCAAAAGCAGTATTCACTGTCAGTTTTGCTTTAGTTTGGTATCGAATAACTTAGGCTCTTTAGCTGCTAATTGCCTGGCTGTGCTCACCAGCTGCATTCTAACTTTATCTGATGAGTGCTAACAGGCATCTAGCAAAGAATGGGTTTATCTGTGTTTTGTCACTAAAATATCCGCCTGGTGAAATAAACAGGAAAGATGAGAGCGTGAATCAGCAAAGTAAAACTGGGCTTTGAAAGCAAAAGTGAGCTGACAGATACTAAAATGCTCTGTAGTGATGAAGGGGGGAAACAGTGTGAAGTTCTCTGTGAGCTCATTGATATGATTTGTTCTATTCTATTGATTAGACCATTGATTGAAAAGGCAACAGAGTTGTTTTCCAAACATTTATTAATTTTTATTGTTCGATTTGGAGCCAGAAGTGATATTGTAAGGGATGGATCTGAGGAATGGCACACACAGCCCAAAGCACACCTATTTTTAATACCTACTTTACTTTAAATGTGGCTATACTTTACAAATTAATGTCATCCTAAATAATTTCAAGCGACTGGTGACTGAGTATTATTAGAAAATTGTTTACCGAGGTCTCAAGTCAAGTGAGGATGAGGGCCATTTTTTCACAGACATCGATAGAAACTGGCTTCTTTTTGAAGCCCCCTGAATTTCCCCTGCTGGCTTTAAAGCTAATATTGAAGGCTGCATCTATCTTTTATACAGGCTGTGCCTTCTTGCAGATATCTATCCATTACAATTTGCATGAGATTCCTATAGTGCATTTCATTTTGGGATAATAGTGTCAATCAACAGCATACTGTGGATTTTTTTTTTTTTTTGCCATATCCAGATATTTCACTTGATTCTGTCACATTTCTAAAAACGAAGGCATTATGTACTACCAGAAATGGACTGTTGTTAATATGGGAAGGCACAATCTTACAATTTTTTAAGTCTCACGAGCAGACATCACATCACACAGTCATCACATAAACACTAACTCGGTAGGATCCCGAGTTGGAATTGTGATTGTATCATATAAGTGCTTAATTTTAATTCACACCCTGTACTCCCTTGACTGTATTCAGTACTTATCTAAGGAAAACACCTTTCCCCGTGATAGGCCTTTCTTTAGGACATTGACATCTCTGGGCAGACAAAAATGGGATTTCTGTATGGGCAGCACTGCAGCCACAGCACTATTTAAAGGTCACAATAACAGACAGATAAGCTCAAAATTGTGGCATCCACAAGGACAAAATACAGTTTAATGTGTTTTGGGCTCTCCATTTACCTGCAGAGGAGATAGTTAACCTGCTGAGATAATAGTTTGAAAATACCGGGTTGAAATGTGTCCATTTTATTTAAGAAAAATCATTATTCTAATAAAAAGGGAACAACTATTTTTTAGATAACATTCTCGTATATTCAGTTTTGCAGAAATCCCTAGCTCTACACTCAAGGTAGCTGACAAGGTCAGCCAATTAAAAACCACTTCATACCCCAAGGTTAAGAGATGCTAATCAAACTGTCTCATTAAACAGCAGAGGATAAATTCTAGATGAATCTAAATGATAATGTCTTTGCTGATTATCTTAATCATATTCTTTTGCTGAGTAAATAGTAACCTTAGAGCAAAACTTCAAGACTTTGACGAGAACCCTGTGTAAGGTTCATTTGTTTACATACCAAAGAAAGGACAGATACAGATGAACTTCTTTCACCTGCTAACTGAACTCAACGCTGTTTCAAGGTCTCATGGTGTTTTTAGAGAAGATTAAAAATAGAAATGTTGGTAAGGTCACTGAAGCAATGTCTCAAGGCCAAATTTCTTTTTTTTTTCACAGGCTGTAAAACAAAACGAACAAACAAACAAAAAAATTGCTGTAGATTTTGCAGAAAACGTTGCAAAAAAACCCCACACGGGTCATTTATTATCTGATGGGTCAGTCTGCAACAGTACATAAGATAAAAGTAGAAAGGTGGTGTAGAAGCTGCAGTTTTACCAAGCTGAATTCATGTATTCCACACATGCTGCTGCACAATTTTATCAAGATTAAGACACTTTTACAAACACACTGTTTGCTGTAGCTGAAGTATTTGATCTCAATTATGAGGTTGGCTTACTATATTATATTATTTGAGCATTTCCATTGTAATTCCACAAATGTTGAACTTTATACACAGTAAAAATAATCTGCAAAGATACAGTAAAATGTGCTGTTTTAAAATGAAGGAATTTTCCATATTATTTTTTTTTACTTATGTTTTTAAACCACACGTTGTTGTTTTTTTACCATTTACAGAAATTTGCTGTTAAAAAACGGGTAATGTGCTGGAAGAAAATTACCAAAACATTTTCTGTTTTCTGTTTTTTCTTCTTTTTTTCCCCACAGTGTACTGATGAGCCAAAACATTATGAACAATCACAAGTGAAATTATCTCATAAAAACAGTGCATTTTCAAGATCTGAGATTCAAATGAACAGGCTTTGAGTCACTGTGTTTGATGCTGGTGAAATGCTTATGGTAATGGTTATTGTCAGACAAATGGGGCAGAGCATATTCAAAATGGCAAGGTTTGAGAGCAACACCTAGTCACAGCGGTGGGTACCTGGATAAAATAGTTTGGGGGCGTGGGGGGCAAACTATAGACAAGCACCCCAGTGTTGGCGGAGACGTGCAAGTGAAACAGTGATCTGCTCCAGCGCACAACTTTAATGATGTTGTGCTATCGCAGGTTAAGTATGCAGCGTCCATGGCCCTGAGGTTTGAGCTGTTTTAGAAGCATTGAGGATATTCGTCATGTTTTAGCTCATGAGTGTGGTTTAAGTGTGTGATAGTGAAACACAGAAAGTATGTTCTCAAGTGATCATTTTGTGCGGAGAAAGAAAGAGAACAGTGAAAAAATGATCTGCTTGTGTCAGTGGAAGATCTGTCCAGAGGTTCTAAATGACCTTTTTTTTTTTTTGCTAATTTTAATGATGAAAAGCAGTAAAAAACTGTACATTACCTCTTTTTTTTTTTTTTATTAAAATGCCAAATTGCATTTATTTACTTACATTTCTGATCAGAAAAATTTGTTTTCTTGGTTCACTGTTATGATTTATTAATTTTGGACTTCTCGGAGAAGGCCAATGTTTGGGCATAAATATGTGATTCAGTCCAGTGAATTCAGCTGAAATAGGTTTTTTTTCCTTGTTTTTTTATGAAAGGTGGTCTAATAAATTTGTGCAGCACTGATGTGCAAATTGCAAACCATCTCTTATAAATGAAAACCATATCCCCGTACTATGCTGTGTCTGTATTGATTTGGCAGCATTCTTTGTATCTGCATACATTTGAAATGCAGTCAAGTGATACTGTATTAACAAGCAAGTATACTGTGTGGTCTATACTTGAGTCAATGATGTTATCTAGCATTATTATACACTTGTGTGACCCTGGATTGTCTTAACGTGACTTTAACACGACCATTATCACATCTATAGCACAGAAACATTAAACTAGACTACACTGCATACATGAATTAGACTAAACAGGACTTTTCATAGGCAGTATAGACAGTTAACAAGAGGAACAAATGATAAACTAAGAATATTTGAATCCTCACATTTTTATTAACAATACCGTGCATTTCCTGCTGTGACATGTTAAAAGTGAAAACCTGCAGCGTGTCTGTCAATGTGCCATTAGGAGTGATTTCATTAGCGCTGGTAGTTTTACTCACAATTACACGTGATCTTGTCAAATCTAAAACTACTCAGAAGGATTCTCTCATGCAATAATTTAATTACTTTGCATTTAATTAGTCTTCAGTAAGATGGAAGCTGTAACCAAGAATGAGCCCTGCCAGACTACTGAAATGAGAGAGAACAGTGTTTTGCACGGCCACCGGTGACAGAAAATCTGACTGGACGTTATTGAAGAGTTGATGTCACAAACACAGAAAATTCCAGTGTAATTAAACCAATTAGTTTGTGCATCTTGGCAGGGCCAGATGTTGTGAAAGTACAAAATCAAATATCGATCAGTGAACTGAGGACCAACATTCAGATCTGTGTGACACTGATGCAAAAACATTCATTTAACTAGGTCCCCCCCCCTAAAAGTTCTGGATATTGTGCCCAATTTACCTCATGGCTCCAAGTTTTGCTCTGCTTTCTTTTTAGTTTGGCTCATTCACTTTGCAGGCCATGCACTTGATCAGAGAGTTGCTTAATATGCCAAATTATCATTAAATGAAAGTGCAGTGTTACCAAGATGTTTAAGATAGTGAGACTGCAGTCTTGCGGGGTGCTGACTGTGCAATCAGGTCACAGAAGCTGTTGTTGGACAACTGTTTTGTCCCTCTGGACTGCAGCTTTGCTTACTGTGCAGCATTGGCAAACTTGAGCTTCTCTATTGCACCTGTGAATTTCATGTTTAAAATGATGAAAACACTTTAAATGTATTTGTTATGTACCTCCGTGCTTCTCGGGTTTTCTTAACTGCAAGCTCCACTGATTTTCATTAACCATCTAATCAGGAGCAGACTCACACGTGGGACTCAAAGTGAATGCAATTAATCAGCAGGTAGGATATAAAGCAGAACATGCGCTATCTACAGAAATTTAATTTTACCTCCAATTTTTACGTTTTCAAGAAGAAAATCGATGCTTCCGCACAATCCATATGTCTGGCGTTATAAGAAAACCCACCAGCTGAACTGATGGATGCCTGTAGTGTGTGTCAGTGCTCTTCACACCCACCCAAAAGCTTAATATACACTAAATATAATATATTAAAAGCAGTTTGTGTGCTCTAAGTGAAACGATATTTTAACATTTGCAGTGAGGATGCAATTTTGACCAATAAGACATCTTATATTTGGATAACAGATGTGGGGGAAAAAGAAGCACAAAAACACATTTCTTTGTCTTTTTTCCCCCCAAGAAGCCAATTCAGTCACTATTTTTCATAGTGTTTAAATCAATTTAAGTGAAGAGGTCCTGAACAAAGCTTAATTAGTTGCTTAATGCTGACCTGAGGAGGAAACAGCAAATTGATTTGTATGTAGAGTCCTGTGGGGCTCCTTGGACTAAAGCATTGCCTGTGCTCAGGACAGTTTTCAGATTTCCCTCTCCTCCCAGCACCATCTATTTTCTAGTCGTGTAACACTGTACGATGAAGTCTTGAATGTACAAAAACTGAAATATATCAAAGTAGAAGGAATAACTATATGATTTTGTCTCTGGGATAATGAAAAAATACGTCAAAGAAAGTATCTGAATTTAGAGTTTTTTACAAAAAGACTTCTTAACAATTTGTCTCATTGGCTAAGTTAAAATGCACTAATCTTCCACTATTTTTGGCAAGATACTGAACGTGGTGAAAACCATTTGGGTATTCAGAAGGAGGTGGTTTTCAATGTAGGACTAGTATTTTTCAGGTACTGGGAGTAGGATGTGTTCCAATATGTGCCTCAGTTAAGTAGTGACACGCAGTCTTTTCTCTTCTGTGCACAAACTAGACCAAAAGAAAGGCACACATTTCCTGTCAGGAGAAACAAACTTACTTTTAAACATTATGGAAGATGTGAGCAGGTATGTTGATATGTAAAAATATGGTAGTGCTGACCTTTTCAAGAGGGTGGTTAGAGGAATGAAACAGGAAGACTGTGTTCTAAAATCTCATTTTGATGAGGTAAACTAGGCTATAAATTGTATATCCATTTTTCTTTATCAATGTAGCTTAGTGGTAAAAGTGGAAGGAACCATCAGAGGATAGGTACACTGTGGCTAAAAAGGGATACACAGGTAGGCTGTGGTAATTTAAATGATGTTCAGTTGGTACTGAGGGGAACGAAGTGTGCCAAGAAAATATTCCCTACACAATTACACTGCCACCACCAGCCTGATCTATTGATGCAAGGCAGGATGGAGCCATGCTTTCATCTTGCTTATGCCAAATTCTGACCCTACTGTCCAAATGCTGTAGCAGAAATCAAGACTCATCAGACCAGGCAACATTTTTCCAATCTTCTGTTGTCAATTTTGGTCAGTCTGTGAGAACAGTAGCCTTGGTTTCCTGTTTTTAGCTGAAAAGAGTGTAACCCAGTGTGGTCTTCTGCTGCTGTAGCCCATCTGATTCAAGGTTACACGTGATACTGTTACTGCTTTCCTATCTCAAAGCAGTCTGGCCATTCTCCTCTGACTTCAACACGATATTTTCACACAGAAAACTTCCTCTGACTTTTCTGATCATTCTCCGTAAACCCTAGAGATGGCTGTGTGGTGAAAATCCCAGCAGATCAGCAGTTTATGAAATACTGGCCCCAGCCGTCTAGCACAAACAGCCATGCCACCTCCAAAATCACTTAAATCACCTTTCTTCTACATTCTGGTGCTGAGAATGAACTTGAGCAGGTCGTCTTGACCGTGTCTACAAATCTAAATGCACTGAACAGCTGCCATCCGATTGGCTAGTTAGATATGTGTTACAGAAAAGTTAAACAAGTGTGCTTAACAAAAATCACATTTCTCTAAATTAAATAAAACATATAATAATACATATTATTATACACATAATACAACATCTTAATGTCAGCTAGACACAGAGATGTTATGACAAGGAAAAAAAAGACAGGAAAGTACAGCGTGAGTATGAAGTGTATTAAAGGCTTTTTCATGAATGTCTGAACTCAAGGGCAGTGGAGCTTTCCATGACTGCAGTGGCAGTACAGCCTTTTGCTGCTCCTCAAGCAGCTGTGTGTTGCTTAGCTGCCTGACGGAGCAGCCTCATTAGACCACGTTTCAGACTTTGTCAGTACTGACGTTGCATAACTCAGACACAGAGCAGTGTCATGGAGTGATTTATGGTTACTGTTCCTCACTGTACCCTTGGGTGCTTTAGTCTGCTGAAAACTTTGGTTTTTGGTGACTACATCAAAATAAACAGACAGCATCCGGTGACTTTCTAATAGCCAGTTTGAGGCTCATGGGGATTTTAGTGTAGAAGTAGGAGTTGTGAACAGGTGAAGCCGACCTGGAGGGGAGACTAAAATGCTGCTAAAATGACTGAAAAAATATAACACATACTCTGTTCTTCTTGCACTTCCATCACAGTTTAATTGTTCGGATCACTTGCATATTTCCGAAAAAAATAAAAAATAAAATGTAGGACCCTGTAGAGCTGTTATGTCTCTTACCTTTGGATACTGTTGGACAGGAATGAGAACTCTTTCGGAGAGCTTGATGTTTTTATTGCTGATAATGTCTAGGTATTTCTTGGTGTCACCATCTTTTCTTAATTCATCCCCTTCGTACTTTTCAATCTCTGCGGAGAAACAAAATAAGTAAAAAACAACAACAGATGAGATAATAATGAGTTTGTTATGTAACTGAAAAAGCATCAGCCAATAAGCAACTGCAGAATCACAACAAAACAGCGTCATTTTAGACCAGGAACACATTAGCAGAAATTTAACTCACACACTGAATATTTTGCTGACTATTTCTTATGTCAGCTGTAAATATGCTCACATTGCAAACTTAATAACAAAAGATAATCCCGCTGACTCCTGATATGTCCTTTCACATCAGGCCCTGCAATCTCATGATCCAGTAATTCCAATCAAAATAACAATAGAGCCAGTCACACTCAGCTCGCACTACCTCACTTCATTATGAACTGAGCTCTTGCGGGCTGTCAGGAGTCTCTCCAACGCAGCACAGCACTTATGCAGATGTTGGCTTAAACATATAAAACGTTAGATATTAGCGGGTAAAAGCCATTTGGGGCGGTTAAGATTAGATCTGTAAAGTAAGATATTAGGATCCTATTTGCAGATCATTGGTTTCAATCAAACTGCACTGTTTCTCCTTATAAATTTGCAAGGTAGGCAAATCTTGTGCAAATTGACCCAAAAGTCATTTTGTGCATCCCCAGCCTTATTGCAATAAGATGAAAGATGAAAGGTGGATATTAGGTGCCCAGTTCAGCATACTATATCAGCTTGACAGGAGTGGAAAGACTCCCTGAACAATGATATCTTTGGACAATTTTTTACAACACCTGAGCTGCAAGGCTAAAAAGGCATTTAGAAATGAAGCTGTTTGTTGTGCCTACACCCTGCTTTGTCACTAATTATCAATAATTGTAAGTTGTTGCATCACAGAAACTCATAGATGTGACTACTGAGTTTATATATAGAAATTCAGGAGTTTGTTTAGAAGGGAGTATTGAACCGTTCAAAACAAATATGTAAGATTTTAAATTTAAATTGATCGACTAAATTGACTTAAAAAAAAAACTAAATGTCTCAATTCGACCATGTGAACATTCAAAGCTTTAGCTCAATGTTCCGGGTCTTTTAGAGAGTTAGCTTTTGCAGTTTTATGAAGTGAAGTTGATTTTCTTCACTACTGTCTGTGAAATCACATAGACGAAAATTCAACAGCCTGAAATGAACCAATTTCTTCCCACTCGACACAATCTCTGATTGTGCCTGATTGTCCGAGGAAGATCGTTTAAATTGGATCATGTTGTCTCTTTTTTGCAGTTTCTCTGAGATGACTCTCACCAGAGCTGCAGAACCGTCTGGGGGAAAAAATGGAGTTCATGAAAAGTGAGCGCAAGCAAATGAGAGGGTGCCTTTTTAGCTTTTTAGATGATTAAATATGCTTAATTACAAAAAAGTAAAAAAATAAGGTTTTGTTCATCGCTTCTAAAAGACTTTCTTATATTACACAAAACCTTATATTTTTATCAGATCACTTCCACTTGTATCAAAAATAGCCCAGAGCGGCAGTGACAGAAAGGACAGCTTTATGTAAACCAAGCAAACACTGAGCAATACTCACCCAGACCTTCATTACCTGCCACTGAAAGCAGACTGCACCTAATGCTGCTTGTGGAGAGCACAGGTAAACAAGACCCCTCCAACCTTTTATTTCCCTCAACATAGCTGATTCACCCCTCCTTATGTGACACTTGACACCAGACAAGTGTCCCCAGATAAGAGGAGCTAACATAATACGCCTTTGTAAAAATAACATTTTGCCAAAGGAGATAAACCAAATGCAGCTCAACACACTTTTATATTTTGAATTACTTTGGCTTTTCATACAGTGGAAAAACAAATAGTAAAGTGCTAAAAATGAAAATGAAGCATGCTATCTGAGGAAGCTAGTCTGTTTTTAGTTACGCTAGCCATGGGGATGTCACAGTCAATCAGTTGATTGTAAATTGTACAAACTTGTGATCCTTTAACTTTTTCTCTATTGGCATTATCAAAAAACAAACAAAAACAAACCCCCAAACCCATATCTACTGACGTTCATTGTTTATTCATTGCTTTCTAGCAATTGTTAGCATGCTGGTGGTTAAAATTAAAATATAACTGTCACGGTTCTGGGTCATGTTGACCCAACTTTCTGTTTTCCATGCTTTGGTGTTTTTCTAGATTATGATTTATAATTTGATTAATCACTGATACTGTTTTGATTACGATTATTATTTAGTAGGCTTTGGTCAGTGTCAAGTCTGTCTCTCTCTGTCTAGTCCGTGTCTTAGTAAAGTGTGTTTTGTTTCCTGTTTTACTTTGAAGGTTCTTGTTCCTGTCTGATGTCAGTGTTCCGGCTTTGCTCTCCCTGTCTCGTTAGGTCTTATTTCTCCCAGCTGTGTTCCCCTTCTGTCTCTAATTCCTTGATGACTCCCTCAGTGTATTTAAGCCCAGTGTGTCTTTGTGTCAGTGTTGCGTCGTTAACGTCTGTTCACCCTCGCTTCCTCTGTGTGTTCCATTTGCCAGCCTGCCAACCTGTCTAGTTATTCTGTTCACCCAGTTTAGTTAGTGTTTTTCCTGTTCAGTTTCATACCTGCAATAAAGCTGTGTGCTTTGAGTTACTTCCGCCTCCGTGAGTCCTGCGTTTTGGGTCCTCTCTTCCTGCCTGCCTACACACAGACATGACAATAACCTGCTGTTTTAGTCAGTCAGACATTTAGTTTAAATACCTCTGTGCCTAATAGATTTTAAACAATGTTTTGTTTCCTTCGATTAACAAAGCCTTTTAGTGGAGCA
This sequence comes from Pundamilia nyererei, assembly GCF_000239375.1. NCBI lineage: Eukaryota > Metazoa > Chordata > Actinopteri > Cichliformes > Cichlidae > Pundamilia > Pundamilia nyererei. The sequence continues at coordinate 2,268,261 of NW_005187474.1, read as the reverse complement.
ACCTCAGAGATGAGGTTCGGGTCAGTGGATGGGTCAACAAAACATTTTTTTGATAACAGATGGAAGTTGACTCTGTGTTTTACCTTAGGGACTTTTTTAAAAGTATCATTTACTTTCTGCTGGGTAGGCAAGCATTATTTGCCACTCTGTTAGTCATTTTAAAGGAGGCAGATGTAGAACATCATAAATTTCCTTTTGTACTCTGTGCCGAGTTGTGCCCTGAAACATAGTTCATAGTTCATCTGCAAAATATCCATTTGAGAGCTATTTGTTGTTACGGTCAAATCGACTCATTTTATTTTGAGAGATAAACAAAAATATTGGGATCAAAATGACCCCAGTTGGTGTCACCATACAAACATAACAAAAATACTGTTTTCTGGAAATTATATAAAATGACATTTATTGAATCAGAGAATAATT